>NC_135775.1:1879549-1999852 GCF_028453695.1 Augochlora pura | reverse complement strand
TGGGGGTTGAATTCGCGGTGTAATGGGGGTTGCATTCGCGGGGGTTGGGGGTTGAATTCGCGGGTAACGGGGGTTGCATTCGCGGGGGTTACCTTCACTGGAATTGAGGGTTGCCTTCGCAGGAATTGGGGGTTGCATTCGCGGGGGTTGCCTTCGCAGGAATTGGGGGTTGCATTCGCGGTGTAACGGGGGTTGCATTCGCAGGAATTGAGGGTTGCCTTCGCAGGAATTGAGGGTTGCCTTCGCAGGAATTGATGGTTGCCTTCGCAGGGTAACGAAGGTTGCCTTCACAGCCAACAGGGGTTGCATTCGCGGATAACAGCGCCGAGATCACGAAAAACGCGTCTCGCGTCCGCCGGTAACGCGTGCCGCAGGCTTCGCAGCGAAGAAGAAAGAAAATAAAAAATATACAAAACGTGTAAGGTAAGAACGCGGTCTGATGGTTATTGCGGTGTTCGCGTTCGCGTGTTTGCTGTTTTCCGGCTAAAGAATATCTGTCTAGCTGGTATAAAAATGGAGATTGAAGCGGCGTTTCTTTTTCGCCGGGGCTCCGCTTCCATTATACTTTTCGTTCTCTCTACGCCGTTCACCCGCGATCCCGGTTCACGTGCAATCCCATAAGACGCGAGCCGAGTTTTTAAACCATACGCGAGGAGGCGATGGGTCGAGTCTGACCCGGATTGCTTAGGGAATGAGGTTTTTAGAAAATTGACGCCACTGTTGCTTCGTTTTATACTGTTTTATTCTATAACGAAATAATAATTTAAGTATTATGAAATTAATATTATTATATTATATAATTCCTTTTTTACTGTCTTGTGTTTTAATTAATTAAATCTGGCGAGAAATTGACTTCCAGATATATGGGATATAGTTTTATTAAGATATAATGGAATATAGTTTTTGACAATACTGGCAGGAACAATTACATTTACTTAAATATTTTTTTAAATTTTATTATCACATAAACTATAATATAATTTGTAATTTATTATATATCATATTATAATTCAGATTTATTATATACCTAATTAAGAATTAGTTACACTTAAGAAAACATCCTTTCCTGTTACTATACTTTTACGAAATTATTTAGCACATTGGGGGTGGCGATTGCCCTCCGACCATGGCAACGAAAGGGGTTGGGTTCGTGCAGCGGAGCGTAACAAAAATTCGTGAAACAAAAAGTCAGGGAGACAATTTCGTGTACAAAGTGCCGGATACCTAACGCAATCTGTCCGTCCGTTCCGTTCGGTCCGTCCGTCCGTCTGTCTCCGTCCCGTACGGTATGAAACGCTCGAAACCGAAACGTCCCGCGCGGAAATGACGACGCGGATGAATGCGGGTCAACCGCAAGCGGCGAGTAGACGCGCCATTGTCATTCGGGGAACGGCTTCTACATTGTGATCCTGCTGCGAACCTACGCGACCTTGTAACACATTGTCCAACGTTGATCGTTACGGCGATCGCTGGGATTAATGGGGAGGGAGATTAACACACAGGAGAGAGAGAGAGAGAGAGAGAAATAGAGAGAAAAGAGAGAAAGAGAGGCAAGGGAAAGATAAAGATTGAGATAAAGAGACGGACAAGAAGGCAAAAAGAGAAATAAAAAAAAATAGAGAGAGAGAGAGAGAAATGAGAGAGACACACACTAATTAAATTAATGAGAATGAGAGAGGGTGAGACAAAGAGAAATTCAAAGAGAATAAAGAGAGTGGGAGAGAGCGAGTCATCGAGAGAGAAAATGAGAGAGAGAGAGAGAGAGAGAGAGAGAGTGGGATGAAACTAGGAAGAGAGAATAATTGAGAGCGCAAGAGAGAAGGAGAGAGTCATCAAGAAAAAGAGGTAGCAAACTAGAATGAGAGAGTCATCAAGAGTAATCAAGAGTCAGAGTCATCAAGAGAGAGAGAGAGAGGGTGAAAACTAGAAAAATCAACTAACCAAAAATAAAACAGAAAAACAGAAAATAATCAACAATGAAAGAAAGCACCAAAAAGAGAAAATAAAAGAGAGACTGATGAAGACAGTAACAGAGAAACAAGTAGAAACACGCAAAGGGAAGAATAATAGAGAAAAATAGAGAGACAGAGAAGAGGGGAGGGGGTAGAGACAGATCGTTCCGCGGGAGGCATTAAAGCCGCGTTAAAAATGTTTTCCGCGAGGTTTTTAAACGGCCCCCCGGCCCCGCTAATTGTCGAAGGACACGCTCGAATTTACGAAGCTGGGCAAATAACGTTTTAACAACGCCGACCCAATTATGCAAATTGGCAAGCGCTCTCGCGGCCCGTCTCTCCGCGCGCAGTTAATTACACCGATCGATGGCAATCTGTCAAGCCCCCCGCCGCCGGCCGCCGAACACGCGCGCCTTCAACCTCCCCCCGTAACCAATCGCGAAGGAAGAACATGCTGTGCGATGACACTTGGCGATCTGGACACTGTAGGACCCATCCTCGAGTCCCATTGTCTCGGCGAAGGGTCTCGTTTAACCCCTTTCGCTGTGATAATGAGTCAGATTAGTGATAACGATTTTGTGCAAGTTTTGCTAAATATTAATATTATTCATTTATTTTCAATCGAAACCAAATTTTTTTATAGTCAAAGTCTGGAAACGGAAATAAATAAAGTCAGTAAAATTGGCTGTCTAAATTATTATTATAAATAAGGGTTAATCGACGCAACGTGAAAGGAGTCGTAGTGCGAGGATTGACTACTACGTGCTACATAACCTAACTACTATGTACTGACCAATTACTATACCTTCTGTTAATTTTTAATAATTAATTTACTCCGTATTTCTTCAATGAAAATTGTCAACGAAATTAATTCTAATTTATTTCGTACAGATATAAGAAAATTAATTTCGTACATAAGATAATAAATTTCGTACAAATATAAAATGATTTACAAAATGACAGAAATTTAAATTAAAAAATCACACGCGACCAGTAATAACTTTTAAAAAGCTCCGCCGTGATTTTCGAATCAATTTGCAGACCGTACGCCCGCCAACTAAATTATTAATTTATACCGCGCACACGCTCGACAGCGAAATTTAAAAGCATCGATAACTTCTGCCCCGACGAATTGTCAATATTTGAACAACCGTAACTCCGTTAAAAACTGTCACGAAATCATGACGATTTTTTTCGATTAAAGCTCGAAATCTCCGCTTTGCAACGGTGCATTTAAATTTTCAATATCGCGCGCTGTCGCGACTGTGACATCATAAAAGCGAGGGGTTGTTCACGGTATCGAAGAAACGCACGGTTTAACCTGATCAGACGAATTAATTTCTATTTAGCCGTTCATAGTAAACCCTTTCACTTAAAGAACCATAACTCTTCGTCAAAAATTTCTCAATAATTTAATTTTATTCTCAATAGTATATTTCGTGTTTTCAGCTTGTTCGATTAACGAAACGTTAAATAAATAATAATGAATTCCGGGGAGCATGTTCCCGCGTCGAACCGAGACGACCACTTCTATCAGTACGGAGTCTCATAGGTAGGTAGACGGCAAAAACAAAATTAATACCCGCCGTTAACCCAGATATCTCAGCCGATCACAATACGTGTTCCTTGATCCAGCTGGAAATCGCTGAGCATCGGAATAAAAGCACGCGTCGCATGAAATATCCAGAGCGAAACGAAGTTCTGTTTCGGTGGCGGCGCGCACCGTAATTCGATGCTTGCCGAGCACAAGCGAATTTAATGCGGCCCGGCCCGCGACAATTATTCGTTCGGATGCGTCGCGAATTGTTCGGAAACGATGAACAACGGGCTATCGGCTCGGATCACGTCCTTATCGATAATATCGTGAGCCAATCGCGACTAAAGCTGCTGCATTTCAGACGACAAGGCGCACAGAGGATTGGAGGAGTGGGGGGAATTGGAAAATTAACATTTTTTTAATTGTTTTTTACGAGGTGAGTGTAGTAGATAGTTGGATACAACATAATATATTATAATATAGTATAATATAATACAAAATAATAGAATACGATACAATGTATAATCTAACTATACAAATGTAATATATTGTAGTATAGTATAGTATAATCACTCGACATTTGAAAATGAGGTTCCTAAAGCAATTTTAAGCAACTTTTGCCTTTGCAAAAAATTTCTCCGACTTTTTATTAACGAGTTATCAACGAAAAACGGTGACCAATAAGAGACGAGCTCTGCCGACGCTGAGCTCTGCTTAGCCTCTCATTGGTCATCGATTTTCGTTAATATCTCGACAACCGTGCAACGTGAAACATTTTCGTAAAGGAAAAAGTTGCTTCAAATGATCTCCCGCTTCCAAAATTCCAAATAATATCAATAAATTATATCACACTATATCTATACTATATCATACATATACTATATCTTTGAATTCTCTTTAAAAAAAGTATTAGATACTCAACCTTAATATTAATCAGTTTACAAGTCACGATTCTCGCATGATCGAATCACCGCGCGACGCGACGCACGGTCTTCGTCACCCCCCCCCCCCCCCCCCCCCCCCCCCCCCCCCCCCCCCTCCCTTCAACCCCTTCGGCCGTCGACGGTGAAAATATTCCCCGCTGGGTAATTGGAGCACAACGGGGGGATCGTTGCAAAATTTATTTTAGGTCACGGTTTCTGTCGCGCCTCGCCGTATCGATTCCGAATAACGCGGGAAAAAAAACGCTGAAGCGCGCGATCGAAGGAACCGGCCGCGAGAGAGAGAGAGAGAGAGAGAGAGAGAGAGAGAGAGAGAGAGAGAGGAAAAAGGGAAGAGAAACTTTGTTCGCGGGACAATCCGCGAATATGGTCCGGGCTTCTTGACCGAATTTTTCGGTCCCGTTTCAACGACGATCGACGACGTAGCCGCGACGGTGGTACGACGTCGATCGCCGTCGTCGCTTTTCGGCTTATTAGGCACCAATATTTGCGATATCGATTCTCGGTGGGTGGGCGGCCGAAGCGGAGATCGATGGGACAATGAAAACGACGCATCGAGGACCTCGGCTTTTCACCGATTCTTCCCGAACGACAAAAAAGCACGCGTAAATAGTCAATTTCGTCGTATGAAGGGGAGACGGCCATTGTTGCAAGATTGTTGCGTTTTTTAAGCCTTTGTCGCGACACCCACGCGGCATGAATCGAATCAATGAAATCGTTACGGGACGCGATTCCGTTCGCTTTAGTCGAGGGACGCGTCCAATGATTTTTCATACCAATTTACTATATTATTAACACAAATTCGGAATAGTAATTCTAAATTATTCAAGCTTCACTCGAAGCTGTGTCATTCCAACATCTGCAATGTAACCAAATTTCCGTAAAAATGAGTTCCCGTAATTTTCACCGTCACAGTCTTTCCCCTAATCGTCCGTGAAAGATCCATCGACGCTGCAAAACGCTCGAAACATCAGCCAACAACTGTAATAAACGACGATCACGTGTCCGCCCGATGATCCACGGCGCTGAATCGAAGACGAGGATCACAAAACTCTGCGATCGGAAATCGAGGAAATCTTGGTCGTTGCAATCCCAAACAGCAGCCTATAAAAGGGGGATGGAAGGACGAGAGAGAGAGAGAGAGAGAGACGTCGATGACGTCAATGGATCGCAGGTACAGCATATAAAAACGATGCAGGCCAAAAAATAAAGATTTTATTCATCCACGTACATCACGTACAGAATAAGGTTGATTAAATTCGACTATATATTTCTTTCTTCCTTTTTCTTTTTAATATATATATATATATATGTATGTATATATATATTTTTATATATGAATATGTATATATAATATGTGTTCATTTGTCTGACGTTCTTCTCGACGACACCGTGCGTTCATTTCGAACTCTACGTACCTAGAGTATATCTACACGTGTCTTCGTCTGTAATTTTTCTTTTTCATATTTTCTCCGTTAATTACGCGCTCCTCTATTTTATTTATTTAATCCTCTCTTTTTTGCAAGCTTTCCCTCTCTCTCTCTCTTTCTCGCAAGCTTTCTCTCGCGCGCGCTTTTTCTCCCACTCACGCACACTATTTTTCGCACTCCGTTCGTCATTCGCAGAGACCGAGAGAACGCCTCTCTCTCTCTCTCTCTCTTCGCTCGCAAGAGAAGGGTTAGTTCGCAGGTTGAAACTCTCGGAACGCATCGCTGTATGCATCGCGGGCCGGATCCTTTCACGCGATCATCGCCGCCGCTTTCAAACGCGGCTCACCCCTTTCCCATGTTTCGCGAGTGCCCCCGTCCCTCGGGAAACGATACGAGCTCCCTGCTCTCGCGATACAAGCTCGCCTAAGTGCTCCGAGCGCTTCCCTAAAGGCTTGCGAACGCGACTTGGAGCACAGAATCTCGACGTTGCATCGTCGAAATCGCGATCGATTCGATCCACGACGCGAATCCAAACTCGCCTCGCGAGCCAAGCGAGTTCAATGGACTCTTCTACGAATTTTTCTACGGTGTTCGCATCTACCTGGCGAGATAACGCGACGCGTTATCTCGACGCAAGCTTTTCTCCCTTTTTCTCCCAAATAATGGGAGAAATGAAGCTGCTGCTTTTATTTCGGGCAATTATTTTCGGGAATGTTTTTTCGCCACGTTATCGGTGATATTTTATATTTAGTTGCGCGCGGCGCGGGGAACCCGAGATTTATTCATTTATAAATAAAATATTATACATTTAAAAATTCATAATTATCTTAATATTTTCAATATTGTACTTTAATCTTAAGCTACTTAAATAATATAAATAAATTATTAAAACCAAAATAATTGAATTTCATTAATTGAATAAAATGATTCTACGATCGCAGCAATTTTAATAAAGAAAAACGACAATTTATCTTGTGTTTATATTTAATTTATCTCTTCAGGGATACAGACGCCTGTACATTTAATTACCTTAAAATCATCGCTATTCTAAATATAAAGAAAATTTTAGAAAACTATAGAATTCTTCAGCAATATAATAATAAATAAATAAAGTAAAACGCCTGCGAAATAAAAAGAGAACAAATTAAATAAAACTCATCCCTGAAGAGGCTATAAACACTGATAACAAAAGACAAGAATTTGACTAAAAAGTACGGAATAACATTTAATAACAAATACAAGCATTTACGAAAATAAAAACGCATTCATAAATTGTTAACACTATAGTGATCTATGTTATATAAATTATATAAATTAAAAATCATACGCCTCGAAGAGTTAAGATTATTGATGAACGAAGGGTGCGGTGTAAAGAACGTGTATTAAACAATTGTTACTGAAAAGATCGAGTGTCTATTGTAAAAAATATAATTGCATTTTCAATGACAGCGTTCACGAGTTTAATAATTGAACTTCGCCGAAGAAAACGATCGATAATTTCTCACTCGTCGTACAACGTGTAATAATTATAAATAATCGAACAAAGATATCCGATAACATTTAAACATTACACTTGAAATAAACGAGCCTTTGTTCTCGCGCCGTGCGCCAATAAAACGCCGCGTTTTCAGGATCTCTGGACGCAGGACAATTGATTCGTATAAAAGAAAGGACACCAAGGGTGAACCGAGACTCTGCGAACCCTTTCTTAAAACAGTCGCAGACTATTAACGAATGAAATTAATATTAATAAATCGGCGGCCATCTTGTCTCGAGTCGGCCTTTGTCGCGGTGCGGGTTACAATGACGAGGAAACGACTAATTTAGAGACTATAAACGTTCAGCCGAGCAGAAAAAATTCGACAATGTTCTTTAAAGCGATTTCAATCGCTTTATCTCGTTAGTTTTTTTAAATCGTTCAATGTTTGTTTAAAAGGCGAACTTTTCTGCTCGGCTCGACGCGAACAGTAAATCTTACTCTCCTAATTTGCTTCTCTAAAATTTCGACCTAGCTCGAATTGCCATTGGCACGATGACTGTCATAATCAGAGCTGCAAAAGAGTTACAAAATATTTTTCAATGAACAGAACAATTCAGCTTAATGTTAATTGTTAATGGCTCGAAGAATGTAACGAATCGATGAGAAAATATTTCATTCAGCGTTTAATATCTGGATAGAGATTTGTTGACAGTTTCGGCCATTTTGACAGCCAAAGTGCCAATTCCAGCCAAGAGATCTCAAACAATCGGATTTCTCTTTTTATCTCCAGCAAAAATCTCGAGAATCCAGGAGAACTCGAGGCTCCGCGAGAGACGCTTACTACACAGACAATATGTATTTTATATGTATTTAACATTGAACAGGCTAGAACGTTTAATATATACGAGTTGGAAACGGCGCTCGGAGCTCCCTTAGCCGACGGCGAACGAAGATTCGCGAGCGCGGGCCCGAGAAGCTGTGGTTGGTAACGTCCGACGACACTCTCCCCGCAGCTCGATATTCGGTATCGGATATTTCTGTTAGCGATTGAATGGATTGCTGCGTGACGGAGAAATGGTCCAGCCGCGAGGGCCGGTGGTACAAGATTGTTTATTGTTCCCAGGAGAAAGCGTATCCGGTTGTACATAATAGCCGGATGTATCTGTGTGCCGAGCTTTCGATTTGACGGGGTTTCTCAGGGATCGAGCTAGCCACGGAGCACTTTCGTAATTAATTAATAGATTAAGATTGTTTAAACAATTTTTGCAATTTTCGAGGTCCTATGAGGACTGTCGGAGTATTTGCAATTGCTTTTAAGATGTTTGTAATTTGTTTTCTGCTGGTGTCGATTATTGAACAAGCGTTAATGGCAAACGAAAAGTGGACAATTATAGAAGAGGAGATACGATATTGTACTCGCTTTTATGGCGTCATACACGCTTTGCGGCACACGTATTAACGTCTATATTAAAAGAGTCTACAATAATAGACTTACATTGTCAGCGATATATGTATAAACGAAAATTCAACAAAATATATTTGTATATTTCTATTTTTTATTTCTTTTAATATGTGGATATAGGATATGTTTTTTTATGTAATATGAAATATAGGTTGTATAATGTAAGATATGGGAATGTAGGATATGTAACATAAAATATAGAAATATAAAATATATAGTATGGAATGCAGAGATATAGAATGTATAGTGTAAAGTATAAAATGTATAGAATATGTAGTATAAAAATACAAAATATATAACGTAAGATACAGTAATACAGAATACAAAATATAAAAATAAAGAAAATGTAATATAAAAATCTGCATATACAAACATTTTATTGAGTAAAATATTAAAATATTAAAAATGTAACAAAAACTATACAATAACCTACAAATTCGAAGTAATTTCTACAAATTCCACAAAATTTTAAATAAAAGCTAAAAATATATAAAATAAATACATCCAAAATAACATTCCTAAAAACACGAAAATTACATCTAATCTACAATTATCCGCGCCGCTTTAATTATTAAAAATCGTCAACCATAAAAACGAGTTACTCAGTCAATCCAATCTCCTCTTCCCTAATTGTCCGTTTCTGTTCACAAAGGACAATTAAAGAAAATTTACTATAGTCGTCTTCGTCGCGGACATTTTGGCTAAGAAAAGGAACGAGAAGCTGAACCAGACGAAAACCATATATCACATTGGGTGTCCAGAGAGAGAGAGAGAGAGAGAGAGATACGCGGCGGCTGCCTGTACGCAACACGGAACGTAAGGGGTGGAGACGCGAGGGGCGTGCCGTCGATAAGACGAAGCTGCTGGAGAAAAAAAATTAATCGGAAAGACGGAGCGCGGTCGCGTGGTTTCGTATCCCGTGCCGGCAGACGCGTTGTTACATCGCCGTCGACCGCTCCTCGTGCGCCTTCTTCACGATCGCCAGCTTCGAATGGGGATCCGCGGCCGGCAGGCCGGTGTACGGCGGATCCCTGGTGCCGTGCAACATCAGCGTCCACTCGCGGAACCATCCGTGCTGCGGTTTCTGCGTGTTGAAGCTCACCTGAAAGTAAATTTCATTAGCTTTTACTTTCAACAATATTACACTTACATTTTTATAATTTTTATATTATAATATTATATAGAGCTTTCAGTATGTTCAGTAAAGTTGTTTAAGTTTAAATAATGTTGCTTTTATGCGACGTCCTGGAAACATCTTAGAAACGTCTGTTTTAGGTCTGATCGCCTTAAACCCTAAAATGGACGTCCTGAAAACGTCTTAGAAACGTCTGTTTTAGGTCTGATCACCTTACACCATATAATGAACGTCCTAAAAACGTCCATTTTAGGTCTGATCACCTTACACCCTATAATGATCGTCCTAAAAGTGAAAAGTAAACCTAAGTGGCTGTACTAAAATAACATTTATGACGTGACGTAATCTATAGACCAGCTTCCGTCACAGAGGAACGTCAACAGAATACCAGGGAGTTCGGCTAACTTATCGGAAGAGAATTATCCAGCTTTATCCTCTTTCTCCCACGTTTCATCGATCACCCCGCAAAAGCCACCCCCAACCCTTCCCCTCCCCTCCCCTCCCCACCTCTCTATAGTCCTCGCTCACCTCCAACAGCCAGGTTCCCTGCGGATACTCTCCCCAAGTATGAGTCGTCATAAAGGGCCATTTCGTGAAGCCATCCCTGTGGTCGTCGTCCTTGACCCTACGGCTCAGGATCATCGACCTGAAACCAATTTAGAAACGTTCAACAGGAGACTGAGGTTGAGCAATAATTGTGGCATTCTCGACTACTATATGTTTTAGTTATTATTATATATTGATATTAGTTATTATTATATAGTATTTTGTTAATATGTTAGTGCTATGTATTATTGTTATTAGAGTGCCGTAGAATTAGAAAACTGTAGAATAAAAAGATTAAACCCACCTGGTTCCCATCGGCGAAGTCAAGAAAAGCTCGAGATCGCCCCGCCTCGTCGCGTTCACCGATATGACGGCCTGCACGTGTTCCAGATAGTTGACAGCGTACTCCGTGCCGGCGCAGGCATCAGTCTTTATCTTCAGCAGGATCGATCGGTCGCTCGTCACCTCCCTGCGAAAAGGGAAATTGCCGTGAAGCCGCGGAGGAACGTCGGGATGACTGAACAGTCTGGCTGACTGGGGTTCCAGCGGAGATAAAGGTTACGGTTGGTAGTAAGTATGGTTGTAAAGTAGAGACTTTACTCTTCAAATCCATGGCGGTCGCAATCACAGAAAAAATTTTGTAACGATTTTATAGACGTTTGAATATGTGAAGATTTCGAGAAAATTTCAGAAAAAAAATTAATTAAAATTTTGACTTAAAAATTAATTTGTATTTAACAATCACGGAAATTTTTTATTAAAATATTGTCATTACAGTCTATTTAATTGTTAGGTGAGAGGTGATTGAGTATTTTAGGGATGAAATGATTTTTTTGAGGCACTCACTCGGACTCCAAAACGGAACCAGCCTCGCAGTGGTTCCTCGGCGGCACGGTCTTCCATTTGCTGGCCAAGGCCACCATGGCACCGGCGTCTAATACCCCATAGCCGAACAGATGGTTGAACTCGAGGCCGACGCCGTTCATGGTCCAGTGGAACCTCCCTTTGGCGTCGAACAGCGAGTTCCTTTTCGACGTGAGCACGGTCAGGTGCTGGATGTCCCTCCAAGTCAGCTGGGGACTGCAAAAGGGGTAAGTTGAATGTGATATGTGAAATAGGAAATAGGAAATAGGAAATAGGAAATAGGAAATGGGGGATAGGAGATAGGAAATTGAAAATAGAAAATAAAAAATAGAAAATAGAAAATAGGAAATATGAAATATGAAATATGAAATATGAAATATGAAATATGAAATAGGAAATAGGATATAGGAAATAGGAAATAGGAAATAGGAAATATGAAGTATAAAATATAAAATAGGAAATAGGAAATATAAAATATAATATTAGGAAATAGGAAATAGAAAATATGAAATATAAAATATATTAGGAAACAGGAAATATGAAATATGAAGTATAGGATATCAAATATAAAATATGAAATATGAAGTATAAAATACGAAATACGAAACACAAAACGCGAAATACGAAAAATCTTCTGAAACGCGAGATCCACCATAAATTCCTCGGCATCGTTGATTCGCTGAAATTGATCACGCAACAAATGATATTATAACCATCGGCGTTGTTTGATTTCCGAAACGTTCTCCACGCGAGAGCATCGCAGATTAACCGCGGATTTTAATCCACTTTAATTCGCGTACGAGCTTCTCTGAAAAATGATGATGACACACGAGAGTCCCGACGTTATTTAATACAGTTTCAGCCGTAGCAAGCAGTTTGTTGAAACCGCGCAACGGCGGAGATATAGTGTTTCTCTCGTCGGTTCATATACGGGCGCCACGGTTTTTAAATCACCTCGTAAAAAGTACATTAAACGCCGCTAAATCGAGGAATTTCGCGAAAACACGTTCCGGGAAATTGGACGGAAAAATAATGTTCGAATCACTGTGAACAATAAAAAAATATCAGCGCTGCAGAATGTTTTCTTCGACGGTGAACTTTTATGGTTCGTGGGTGGTTATGTAATTTCAGGAGAACAGCAGAGGAGCTTGTTAATTTTTTCATAAAAAAATAAGCTATATATTTCACGTGTTTTTCTGCCGTGGAATATTTTTCTCGTAATTAAACGAGACTTTTGTTTTTCGCCAGGAAAAATAATATCTTGGTGCTGCGGAATGTTTTCTTTATGCGTATTATATCATGTATTATTTATATATATATATATTTAGTTATAATCATTGCTTACTATTTATATATATATTTTTTTAAAATTTTAATTATATATATTTTTATATGTTATTATTTCTGTTATTTATATAAATATATATTATTAATCCACATTAATATATAATTTATATATTAACAACATTATTGAGATATAATAATATTTCATTCTCCTCAATCTCATCGAATATTTTACTATAGAATATTTTTTTGAACCACGGATTTTGCTGAAATAATAGAAATATACAAAACAGAAATAATTTCTCTGAAATAAATACCGAACCACGCGCAATTGAATTTGCTAGTCGACCCGTACATAGTTGGGGATCGCTTGGAA
This sequence comes from Augochlora pura, assembly GCF_028453695.1. NCBI lineage: Eukaryota > Metazoa > Arthropoda > Insecta > Hymenoptera > Halictidae > Augochlora > Augochlora pura. Next base: position 1,986,845 of record NC_135775.1, on the reverse strand, counting down.
AATGGATTGCCGGAGTCCGGGTCACTGAAAAATTGCGTTCGCAGCAGAACGGGAAGCCAGGCGCAGCTCAACAATTTAGCGAGCTGAAGCTTCTCGCGAGAGAATGATTCACGGCAACGTGTGACAACGGTGTGTTCCCATTGTTCGTTTCCAGCGACGGTAAATTTCGCTCGGGCCAACCGCGTGCGCCGGCACGGTCGCGAAAATTGTGCACAAGCCACGCGACACCGACTAATTTTCCATTTCATAATGCAATTATTACTTTGTCGTAATAACAGTACAAATAATTGCCGATCGCCTTTTGAGCGACGATTTCATTTTTTAGCGATATTTTGACGGCGGAATATTTCGCGAAATTAAATTACGAAATTGGAGTGTTAAATTAATATGCAGTGTATGTATGGAGAATTAATTTAAAATATATATTTGGAACGTTAATATGGTAAATTAATATGGAAAATTAATATGCACAATATAACCGAAATATACTATGCATAAAATAATGAATATCATTTATTGTAATCTATATATAAATTATTATTAGTATAGTATATAAAATGTATGATAATATGTAATAATAATGTGTTATAATACATAAAATGTATCAAACGCAAAATATGGAAAATAAAGTGATTTTTAGAAATTAATAATGATAAAACAAATCTCAGTCCAAGTTCTATTAATTTACCAGAGTTCTAAAAAGAAATTATGAATAAATATCCTCTGTCCAGTGATTTTGTAATTTTCACGTCGCGCGATGCAGCGCGTGAAAAAAAGCGAAAGGTTAAGAAGCGGCCGGCGAGTGAAAGATGGTTAATGGGACTCGTGCCTGGGCTTTTGAAGTCTCCGTCAAGCTCGGTCGTTGGAACGTGACCCAGAAATGGAGACGTAACATTTGAAAGGCCAGGTGTGTACCCGTGCATTGGACGTCTCGCGGCGTTTACCGTTTGCCTAATTCACCGGCGAACCTGGCCATTTTCGAGCCCTTTTAACCTTTAGACCTTCTCGAACTGGAAAATGTTACATTTCGTATATTTTGCACGGTAGTTATGCTCTTCTGCAGGAATATCAATTTTGTGGAGTACGACGAGTATACTCGTCATGACAAAGAATGTTAATTATTGCTCTACGACGAGTATATTCGTCATGACAAAAAATATTACCATTTTATCGCGACGAGTATACTCGTCATAACAAAAAATATTACCATTCTATCGCGACGAGTATACTCGTCATGACAAAGAATGTTAATTATTGCTCTACGACGAGTATATTCGTCATGACAAAAAATGTTAATTATTGCTCTACGACGAGTATATTCGTCATGACAAAAAATGTTAATTATTGCTCTACGACGAAAAAAATCACAGTGCAACTTGCATAATTTTTTAAAAAAATTGCAAACTGGTTGATAAAAAAAAATGGATTTGTTCAATAATTTTCTGTTTTATTTATTCCATGTTAGGTTACTCGAAGTCGCGCAGCAATTAACGACGACTGAGATCGCAACTGCCTTTCGCATAATACGGACCACAATATAGATGTTCAACGCGTCGTTGTAGATCGGAGAATTAATTGTTACGAATATTGAATGATAGGCAGAGGGGCGCAGCGGCGGCGGCAACGAGTCCCTGTTATATCTATCGCGCGTTTCTCGTTCGCAGCCAACAAGTCGACGATATATCATACGCGGCCGCCGCTGAATTCCAATGTGCACGGCTCATGAAACAATCCATTTTATATACCGGTGCACATTCTCGGTCTACTGGCGCGGAAAATCCTGTTTAACCGTGTTAAACATCAAACAGCGGAGGATTCAATAGTAACTTCGATAATATCCCGTTGCCGCTTATTAACAACGTTATTAATTTCAGAAAATGACAAAGGCTAATGGCTTTTCTTTTAAAATATCGCTGACACAATTTCGAGAAAAATTGGCCAACTTTGAGCGACGATAACTTTGTTAAAAATAAAGGTAGGATGATGATTCATTTTTTAAATTAAAGATTGAATCTTCTACTTTTAGACTGTATTTTTATATTTTAAAATTTGCGCACCCTTGTCGCTGTAACTTTTTTAATACGAGGTCATGTTTTCGCGCTGATGATTGCCAAGTTTGACGAAGCGCACGGGCTGCGTTGAATTTTTTTCAGGGATGCCGTTTACTGGAAAATAAAGTTCGATTCTTCCCCTTTAATACAAAGAAAACGGAACGAAGATACGATTTTTTTTCGCAAAGTTACAGCATTTTGAAGTAACCCTTGCATGTGTGTCAAAACCACCCCAAGAGATTGACACGCTCGCGTGACAAGGGTGACTTTAAAGTGCTGTAACTTCGCGACAAAAAATCGCAGCTAAGTTTCGTTTTCACTATGTTAAAGGGGAAGGTTCACACTTCATTATACAGTAACCGGCATCGCCAAAAAAAATTTTTCACAGTCTGTACAATTCGTCAAACTTGGCAATTATCAGTGCGAAAACATGGCCTCGCAATTAAAAAGTTACAGAGTCAAGGCTGCACTACCCTTAAAATACAAAAATACTGTGTTAAAGTAGAGGTTTCAAGCTTTAATTTAAAAAAAGAGTCATCATCCTACGTTGATTTTTAACAAAGTTATGGTCCAACAAAGTTGGCCAATTTTTATCAAGAAAATTTCTCTGTTGTAACAATTTGTTTATTGAAACAGAGCGATGCGTTCGACAATATTTATACAACAGTATTTATTAATATTTCATTTTTAATTGCTCGTCACGGTTACAACGACGGAACGATAAATCTCAATCAGACGGTTTAACAACGCAGCGAAACCCGATCCGCCGGGTTTCGGATGTTCCATTAAAACGAGTTTTCCAGCTCCGGCGAATGTTAAAGAGTGAATGAAACCCGCTGGAAATATTATAATATCGAATGACGCGACTATATACATATTCGACGGGCCGGCGAACGAATATCTGATTCTCGTTCGCTCGGTGTCTTTCGCTGATTTCCATCGCGGAAACCCGAGCCGCCGGCTTCGATTCGACGCGATGACACAGGCCGAAAGAAGGAGCGCAACCCCCGCGCGATCGACGCCCACGCGTTCAGTAAATTACAATACCATTCGATATCGTTGCCGTCCGATACCGGACGAGTGTAACGCGCGCATGGGTGAAAAAATTGTTCGCCATGATCGACGTTGCGACGAATTTTCGAGCAACGAAAATATTCCGCGATGATATCAATTTTTGTCATAAAGGTAGCCTTAATTAATCAGTTAACTCTAATCGACGAGTATACTCGTCACGGAGAAGTGGCATAATACGATGCAATAAATAATAGTCGATATTTATAAAGAATTAAAATTAATTTAATAATATTAAATCAACCCTCTATCCCCACCCCTTTCTTCTCTCACAATTCCGCGCACCTAACCTAAATTGAAAATCACCGCCCAGCCAACCTTCTCCAAACATAAATAAACAATTCTACCAGTCGCTAAAAAATTTGTAAAAATCGTCGAATAAAAAGGTGACGTAAAATTCACAATGGCAACGAACGTTACGATGCAATAAATGAGAGTAAACGTTGCGATGCAATAAATGATAGTAAACGTTCTCCGATGCAATAAATAATAGTAAACGTTCACCGACCATCGCGCTGAATTTCCATGGGCCGCGTAGTCGAGCCTAATCCCCCATGAAAACGTCGGATTAAGGGTTGATTTGCGGGCGAAACGGCAAATTGTGATTCGGCGTGCTCGCCGACCGGAAACGATAATCGCCGGGACCGGTCGCGTCGATCGGCGCGCACCGCTTATACGCCGCCGAAAATCCGCTAACGGAACCGTTCCGTTTCGCATGACTCGCGCGGGCGACTGAATCGACACAGAGAACCGGCGGCAATCGACCGGCAGCGAAACCCGTTAACGAACGATTTCACCGGCGGCGACTGAATCGAAACACCCGCCCAATTGCTGTTGCAAACATTTAACAGCCTTTCGCCGGCCGAACGATTTTAATCCGCGCGAAAAAAAACCGTCTGCAATTTCTTTGTTTAACCTTTCTGTATTTAACCCTTTCGGTATCAGTGCCGGGGATATATGACGATAATTGCGTTAAAAATCAAGGTAGGATGATGAGACTTTTTTTAAATTAAAGCTTGAATCTTCTGCTTTAAGACAGTATTTTTTATATTTTTTAGTTGATGCTTTTTTATTATTGTAAATATTTAAATGGAAGGCAGAGTTTATTAGGATACGTTTGTGAGACCATATTAAAAATTGAAAAGTTCGAAGAAGTGCACAGTCTTTGAAAAATTTTTTTCAGGGATTCCATTTATAGGGAAATTAAGTTCGATTCTTCCCCTTTAATATAAAGAAAACGGAACGAAGTTGCGATTTTTTCTCGCAAAGTTACAGCAGTTTAAAGTAACCCTTGCATGTTCGTCGAAACCACCCTAAGAGACTGACACGCGCGCGTGACAAGGGTTACTTTGAAGTGCTGTAACTTCGCGACAAAAAATCGCAGCTAAGTTTCGTTCTCGCTATATTAAAGGGGAAGGTTCGCACTTCATTTTACAGTAAACCGCATCTCCGAAAAAAATTTTTCAGAGTCTGTACATTTCGTCAAACTTGTCCATTTTTGTCAAGCGACTGACCCGCGCGCGTGACAAGGGTTACTTTGAAGCGCTGTAACTTCGCGACAAAAAATCGTAGCTCGGTTCCGTTTCCTTTAAATTAAAGGGAAAGGATGGAACTTTATTTCACTTAAAACGGCATCAAGAGAAAAAATTTTTCAGAGACCCTGCGCTTCTTCAAACTTGGCAATTATCAGGGCGAAAACAAGGCTTCATAGTTAAAGGGTTACTTTAACTTAAATTAGAAAAGAGAAAGAGAGAGACAGAGAGGCCAAGAAAGGGAGAAAGAGAGAGACAGGGAGGCAAAGAAAGAGAGAGACAGAGAGACAGAGAGACGTGGAAGGCAGAACTCACTTAGCTTCGAGGGCCAGAGCAAATACGCCGGCGGCTTCCGGCGCAGCGGCCGACGTTCCGCTATGGGTCCTGGTGCATTCCCCGTAGAGGTCAGTGGTTGCCTATAGAAAACAGAGAAAAAGAAAAAACAATAAAAGACAACGTGATTAACCTCGATTAACCCCTTACGATATAATAACGAGTCAAACTCGCGATAAATAAAACTATAACAACTATAATATTAACAAAACTATAATAATTATAATAATAATAATTAGATTAACAAAACTATATCAAAATCAAATTGAATTTATCAAAGCCTGAGAAACAGAAATAAATAAAGACAGTACAAGAAACAAAAATGATTATTAAGGAAAAATTATTTCAATTATTAGATGATTATTAAGGAAAGTATTAAGGACAAATTATTGTTGAACGACACAGTGTAAAAGTAGTCGTAGCTGAAGGGGTTAATTAAGTAGCACCGTTTCCAACGGACGAAATTAAAATTCGCCTCGTTACAAGGAAAACGCCGTAGCCGCCACCATTTGCATTTTAATGGCAATTGCCACGGCACCTCTCCACCCTTCGGTTGATCTTCGCTCCGTTCGTGCCCGTGCATGCTAGTTGGCTACGAACCGTTTAAACCGATCATTATCTCTGCTTGTTCGAGGCGTTAGGACGAGAGAGAGAGAGAGAGATATCTGATAATTTTCCGTACGGTCGATCCGACCGTTATCGAGGCGAACGAGTCGATTTGTAAATATATTGTTCGTATTAGCCGATTTAATATAGTATTATATACTATACTATTATATAGTATATAGTATATTATATAGTATAGTATATTATATACTATATTGTACTTTATTGTAACATAATGTAATGTATTGTAGTGCGATATACAACATAATACAATTCAAATACAGTATAATAAAATAGCAACGAAAAAATTTGTATTACAACAATTTAATATTATTATTTACTACTTCAACATTAGCGTTGATTTAAATTAAACTTCATTTAATTTAAATTAAATTTGAATCATCTACCAATGCTCCAAACATTTAATAAAGCACGTTCTCAACAACAAAAATTCCACAAAACTCTCTTCCACCAAAAATACAGCAGAAAACACAGAATTTCTCTGTACCGTCTCGTTTCTAGTCCACCCGATCCTCGGACGCGGTACTCTTTTATTTCGCCGATAGCTCGGGCGTGAAATTCCCTTGGAAGAGAACACGATAGGTCGGGGGTGGGGAGGGGTGGTGTTGAATCGCGCGGAGGACCGTGTGCCGGCCCATAAAATCACGGCTATCGCGCACGGAAAAAGAAGCCCGCAAAAAACCGTCGCGCGCGATCCCCGCGCAACATCCATGAACATCCAGTTAACGACCCGCAGCTGTTACGTGAAAGACAGCCGGGACGATCTTGCAGATTTTCCGCAACGACGGGCGCCGACATCTAGCAGCGAGCCACGCGCTTCGAAAATGGCGGACGCGTGGGAAAATGCTGGGAAATATTTGCAATGTTTGCGTTGCCGCGAGAAACGTTCGATGTATCGCGTCGCTGGGACTTTATTTTTAGTGGAGGATTTTTTCAATTTTGTTTTTCTATTTTTTTTTTTTTTATAATTGTAAAGAATTTTTTGTGGATTTTTGCTGTGAAAAAAATACAAGCTATGTACGTATATATATTTCACCCCCAATACTAATCATAGCTCTCCCATAAAAAATAATCATCACCAACCCCCATCAACGATAAAACCGACACCAAAGACCCGAATATATCAAAATTAATAACAACAAATAACACCTCTAAAAAAATAAATTTTTCCCCAGGAGTAATGTGCCCCATAAAGGGTGCGTGAAAATCTTTCGTAACTCGACTACGCTGCCTAGTTAGTATCCCCTTCCCGCCTACGCGAGTTTCTTCAGCGGCTGGCGACCATGGGGAGAGAGGGGGGATGGGTGGTGGTGGTGGCGCAGGTGCCGTAAATTATTAATAACGAAGTATAATTGTAAGGGAGGAGGGCGAAGAAGACACGCGACTGCGTGGGCAGAAGGGAGGGTTGAAGGAAACAGGGGATGAAGCCCGAGGGAGAGGGCGAGGAGCTCGGCACCCGGGTTAGGGGGCGAAGATTGAGGTGGAAAGTGTTTTCTTATTTGACCAATCGTTACGGTCGTTTCGTTGCGTCAGAGACCGGATAAGAGAACGCCTCTACTCGGAACAACGTAACCTCTTTGTAATTATCGTTAATTTATTTTTCGTCTCTGTTGTTGGCACGCCTCTAGTTTCGCGGTGATGGATGGGATATTTATAGAAGGAGGAATGGAGGATGGTGTTTCTTCGTGTCTGATCAGTGGCGTGGTTGGACTACTGCTGTGTGTTGGATGCTATATTGAAAGCTCTGAAGTCTGATAAATGATATAGCAAAAGTATTTAATGATAGATAAAAGTCTGATGCTATATTAAAAGCTCTGAAGTCTGATAAATGATATAGCAAAAGTATTTGATGATAGATAAAAGTCTGATGCTATATTAAAAGCTCTGAAGTCTGATAAATGATATAGCAAAAGTATTTGATGATAGATAAAAGTCTGATGCTATATTGAAAGCTCTGAAGTCTGATGAATGATATAGCAAAACATTAATTATACAAATCGCACCAAAAATTAATCAAATCTCTGCTTCTAAAACACTCTATCCTCTTATATCAAAAACAACACAGGACACCCAGTATATATCGGCAGATTAGTCTCCCTAACATATGTATATCCCTCGAGCAGGGTTCTTTGTTGTCTAAAGAAAAATTAGCGATAAAAATACAGGCGGCCCGGTGCGTTATAGAGGGTGGTGGTTCTCGTCGAGTAGTAGCCGTTCATCCGACTTAAGAGTCCCGATAGAGAGGAACGCGTCGTCCCACGCCTATCGGGGTCGGTTCCCGAGAGGGCCACCGGTGCCATCTCACCGGGGATTATCCCGCGGAGGGAGCCTGGAATCTCGGACCGTGGACCACAAAAGCTTTTGCCGGACCCTCGGAAACTTTCTACTCGCGGCTTTATGGACGCTCATCGGCGATCGATCGGTGGAAGACTGTGCATGGCGAAAAGACGCGATTCTCTAACTCTCTCTATCTTCCTCTCTACCACTCTATTTCTATTTATATTCATCTGTATCTATGTCTATCGCTATCTATCTATTTTATCTAGCTATTTCTAGTTCTATCTGTCTCTAGCTCTATCTAGCTCTATCTATCTATTTCTAGCTCTATCTTTAGTTATCTCTAGCTCTGCCTATTTCTAGCTCTATCTATCTATTTCTAGCTCTATCTTGAGCTAACTCTAGCTCTACCTATTTCTAGCTCTATTTATCTATTTCTAGCTCTATCTTGAGCTAACTCTAGCTCTATCTCTATCTCTATCTACCTCTAGTTCTATCTGGCTCTAGCTCTATCTATCTCTAGCACTATATTTAACTATCGCCAGCTCTATCTATCTCTAGCTCTATATTTAACTATCATCTGCTCTATATTTAACTATCGCCAGCTCTATCTATCTCTAGCTATCTCTAGCTCATTTCTCTCTCTATTTTCTCTCTCGAGAAGAAGCCGGTATCCCCGAGTGACACTCGAACGTACCACGGGTTTCGAGGAGAGATGTTGATTTCCACCGAACACGATCTCCGCCCGTAGAGCCGGCGTGTTCGCCCTAATTAGGCGTCCTTTGTGAGGCCATTAGCAGAGGGGGGAAGAGAGAGAGAGAGCCTTCCCGCCGGTTGCAAGCCGCGGTCTCGTCGGAAAATGAATCAACTGTCCGATCCCTTTGTTCACGGAGAATCCAGGTCGTTTCGCGGATGGCTTGAACGTTGCCGGGATATACCCTTCCACGTTCAACCGCGTATTCATCATTTATTTAACTCGCATTGTCTCGCGAACGCTCTTCGGCCACCTGCTAATTCGTTGTAGAAGAAAAGGTAATTGTCTATATGTCTGTCTGTGTGAATGTGTGCGAGAGAGAGAGAGAGAGAGAGAGTGCTTTTGTGTTTGTGTGCGTGGGTTGCTTTATGCACGAGTTCCGCGTAAGAGTTTCATGGAAAAATGTAACGGAGATGTATATCGAGGTGGAAGAAATTTAATGTGGCTGACCAATGGTGGACTTGTACTACTGTGACGATCATTTTAGTGAATACAGGATTCAATTTTTATTATATTTTACCAACTCCGCCAGTCATTATTTAAATAAATAAAAATTGTTACTATTTTCTATGAACTCTGTCATCCATTGAAAAATAAAATAAAAATTCGTTCAACCTTTTTGAAATATTTCCAATCAACTGGACCACGGTTGTCGGTGAATAAATAAAAATCGCGCAGCTTCCAGCTGTCAATTTTACCGGAACTCTTTCGTCGAACGTCCCCCAAAAAAAGAGAGAATGAGGGGAAAGAGAAAGAGAGAGAGAGAGAGGAAGAGGGGAAAAAAAGGAGGAAAAGCTGAAATATTGGACGGAAATGCCGGATGTCGACCGGACGTCGCCACGGTTCCCAGGTTTCCTTGCCAACGGGTCCAAAGCCGGGCGACGGCAGCCCGGGGCGCGGGTTTAGCGTTCTCGTGCCGAAACAATGAGTTCGAGGGTCGGCCACGGTGCTCCACGGTCTTGGAAAGATCATGGGAATCTGCATGGTTGCGCGGCGGAGAGAGATAGAGCCGGGAAATATCTCGCCGTTGGAAATGCCACGCTTTTATTCAAATCGCAATCCCTCTCGCGCTCGGAGAGATTCCCGGACCGTGTTTGCACGGTTAATTTATTTTTATCCGTCTCCCTCGCGTTCTCCTCGAATGCAACATCGCACAGTGCATCCTCCACACAGTGCATTCGTTGTTCTCCGGTAACAACTTGCACGCGTGAAAATTCTATCTCGGCGACGAAGAATCAGAAATAGTTGTCGAAGCTTTTTTCCTTGGGAGGAAGAAGAGATTTTTAGGGCAAATTATGAGACGATCTTGACGTCGATGTTAAGCATTTGTTAGTTAATTTAGAACTTGATGAGTAATAATTTCATTTGATTTTAAGTATGCGTGATTTATTGATAGTTGAAATTAGTGGAGCTGTAGAAATAATTTCTGCTGATCCAGAAAGCCAAACCTACCCTTAGGGTACGGAAATTTCAATAAAATTTTAAATTATATTCCCGTCAATGTTTTTAAATGCTATATAGCTTAAATTAAAGCTAAAAGTGTCTACTTTCCAACGAGGTATAATAAATTAAAAAAGCATCGCATGGTTCATTTCTACAAGTCCAGAAAGCCAACCCTTCCCCCCAAAATGAATGACCCTAATATTGAAAATTCTTGAAAATTTATTATTAAATCTCTCAAATTACCAACACTTAATTCTCACCTAAATGGCACCCTTCTGTAAAATCGTCGATTAAGCTGGTTACGTACAGTCTCCGCGTGCCGCGCCGTGGTAAAAGCGTCGCAAAACGTTAATAAACGCAGCGTCCACGCTCTCAGAAGTCGTTGGTTACCGGCAACCTTTACCGGCGGCTTTCAGCGTTAAAAAATTCGATGCCGGTAGTCAACGAAGTTACGGCCACCGTAATCGATAACAACTTAAGGCTCTCCCGGTGGCAAGAAATCTCCTGTTAAGCTGCCGACAGGAGCATTAAGCCCGGATGAAGCATTAACGGGCCGTTAGGGCTCGTTTTTAAAGTTCACCGCCGGAGGCGGCCGTCTCGCCGACGCAAAATTGCAACGAAACTTTACGGGACAAAGAAAAATGTCGAGGAATGTATTTTTCGAATGAAAAATGAAACGAATGTTCGGACGACGCGTTAAAACTACCCCTATGCAAAGGTCACCTTGAACGGCTGTAACTTCGCGAGAAAAAATCGCAGCTTTATTTTTGTTACCTCGAATTGAAGGGGAAGAATCGTAGTTAATTTTAGTGCAAACCAGATCCCCGTGAAAAATTAATTGATGATACTATAATTAAAAGTTCGTTGCCGAAAAAGTGAAGGAACAGAAAACCACCTCTATGCAAGGGTCACTTTGAACCGCTGTAACTTCGCGAGAAAAAATCGCAGCCTTATTTTTTTTGCCTCGAATTAAAGGGGAAGAATCGTAGTTAATTCTACTGTAAACGGCATCTCCATAAAAAATTAATTAAACTCCGTGCACTTTGTCAAATTTGGCAGTTTACAATATGGACTTAGAAACATGACTTCGCAGACATGGTCCCACAATTAAATAGTTACGGTAATAAAAAAGCATAAATCTTGAAATATAAAAAATACTGTCTTAAACTAGAGGCTTCAAGCTTTAATCCAAAAAAAGAGTCATCTTCCTACTATAATTTTTAACAGAGTTATAAATAATCAAAGTTGGTCAATTTTACCAAAAATGTTTTCCAAACTCTTACCCCCTTTGTGGCGCCTTGTTCACTTAACAGGCGAATCGTCGCGCGAAGTCCGAGACGTTGTCATCGGAATTGTTTAACGAAGGCCCGATTAATCGTGCGGTCACTCACCACGCCAATTTTGGGGTCCTTGGCGCCGTTGCTGAAAGTCGACGCGAGGGTGCTCGAACAGCTCTCGTCGTAATGCGCGTTCTGGCCGTCGTTGATGGCGCTGTTAATGCTGACGGTCCACATGCTGGCCGCGTAACCATCGCAATTGCAGTCGTCCTCCTCGCCGCCGTCACCGGACGCCCACACGTAAATATTTCCCAGACCGCGCCGCCCCTGCAAACAGAGAAACCGGAAAATTTAATACTTTCTAATACTTTAATACTTTAATACTTTTCTTTAACACTTTAATTCCTCGCACTTTAATGCATTTAAATAGTTACAGTAATGAAAAAGGATAAATCTCAAAATATAAAAAATACTGTCTTAAACCAGAGGCTTCAAGCTTTAATTTAAAAAAAGTTTCATCTCCCTACGATTTTTTTTGACGGAGTTAAAATTAGTCAAAGTTGGACAAATTTGTCCAAAATATTTTCCAAACTTTTACCCCCTTTGGGGCTCGTTGTTCACACAAAAGGCGAGGAAGAATCGCGACGCGAGGATAAAGAAAGGTAGAGATTTCAAGCTTTAATTTAGAAAAAGTGTCATCATCCTCAGGTGCTTATCTGTCGACACCTCCACTTCAGAAGACGCGTCGTCGAGAGCGCTTCCATTACAGCCTTGTAATGGCCTCGTAATTAGCCTTGTAATAGCCTCGTAATAGTCGCGGAGACATGAACGATTGGAGAAGATTTTGAACGAGGACACGTCGAGGCGTCCCTAAAAGAACCGTCGTCATCGACGTCGTCGTCTCGACGGTTATCGACTATATCTAGCGCACTCGACTCCGGTGAATGGCAGCTCCGCTGTAAAAAGCCTAATGGCGGCGCGACCGGATACGAGGCTCCCACTTCCGAACAGCTGCGAAAATATTCTGCAGGAGCCACAACAGGTGTCTGCACGCTTGTTAATGTCAGGTTATGTTAAGATACGTCGGCCATTAGCAGAGTTATTTCGACGGGGAGCGGACTTTTATCGGCCGACTAATTTCATTCTGTTCCACTGAATTTTCTCGTCCTTTGGAGACCGAGAGTACTATTATTTTATTTTTATAAATTCTCGAAAACCGGGGATTCCCGAGTATTTTCTTTTATCTTTATAAATTGTCGAAAAAAGGGTTGAGGTAGAAATAATTCTATTTTGCTTAAAGAAAAGCTTCTGTTGCCTGATTTAATTTCTGGGAATTGTTTAGCGAAAATAGAGCGTGGAATAAATTTGTTTTGCTAGCTAGTAAACTATTATCGCTCATAAAATACCGATTCCGATTTTTATAAATTATTCAATATCAAACAGACAAATAATTTTATTAACACAAAAAAAACCCTTCCATTACCCACCCCACTTAATTAATTAATTATTCAACGCACCGAAAATTCTAAAACGCACCGACCACTTTTTAATGCAATTTTTATTAAAATACAAACCGAGAAAAAATTTTATTCAGCTGTCCAAAGAACATGCGCATCCTGTCCGCTTCGTTTTAAACCAATTAGTTTAACCCCGGATGGAAAAATAGCAGAACGCGAACAAACGTTTTCCGCAGAGCTGTTTACAAAAGAGAAAGAGAAGAGAAAAACACTGATCGCGAAAGGAAACAATTCGTTTCGCCGCGACCCTCGAGCAAAAACAATTCAACGATTAATTAACGCAGCGGAGTCGGACGAAGCGTTCACCCCTCCCCCACCTCCCACACCCCCACCCCCAACTGTTCGACTTCGCAAATATTTGGAATGGAAACAACGGAGGCAGGTTGAGTCGAGCCACGCGCGTCGCAGGTGTTAACGGCGGAACTAATTAGGCGTCGAAGGGAGCCAATCGGTAATTCGATGCCGAATTTGTTTAAAACTCGCGTTATTCTCTAAATAAACAATTTATATAATCGACGCTCCGTTTTGCTCTGAATTTCTTTGACCAAATCTCTCGATAAAATAATCGATGATCGATCGATCGAACGATCTTTAAATCGTGCCACCTTCGATCGTGGAACCTGCAATCGAACCACCTTCAATCAACGAACCTTTACCTTCGATCACAGAACCTTCAATCGAGCAACCTTCACCTTCGATCGCGGGACCTTTAATCGAGCGCGTCGACAATTAACCGCGTCTCCGGCCGAACAATATTGTTACACCGTCGACAGCACGACAAAAACAACGACCCTCCTCCCCACCCCTCTCTCTCTCTCTCTTGCAACGCCCCCAGGACTCCGTCGATCTAATTATCTCTGTAATTAGGTCTTGCCGCGGCGCGTCGTATCTCCGATGAATTATCGACGTTTTCGTTCGCGTAGACCGCCGTGCGCCGACCGTCGTTGATTGGATTCCGCGCAATTATCGCCCCCCCCCCCCCCAAAGGCTCTCTTCGGCCCTCGGCCCCAGCTGGAAATTTCGAAAACACCGGGCTACGCGACGGAAATCGAATTACCGCGAGTACAACGAAATCCCTCCCCTCCTCTCTCTCTCTCTCTCTCTGTTTAGCCGGCGTGGATTGCGCGCGGTCCGCGGAACCCTTTCCGTTTCCGCGAACCGCTGTTTCCACGCGCGAAATATTGTTCGAAATTTATTCGAAGTCGAGGCAGATCTTCGAAATTTATTCGAAAATTAATCTCGTTGATTGTTTGAATTTATTCGAGGTATTTATTTCAGGAATTTATTTGAATTTAATTGAAGAATTTCTTTGAAGAATTTCTTTGAATTTAATTGAAGAATTTCTTTGAAGAATTTCATTGAATTTAATTGAAGAATTTCTTTGAATTTCTTTGAAGAATTTAGTTCAATTTATTTGAGGAATTTCTTTGAAGAATTTCTGTGAATTTAATTGACGATTTTATCGGAATTCAATTGACGAATTTCTTTGAAGAATTTATTCAGTAAAAAGCAAATTGAAAACAATTATTACGCGAATCAAATTCTACTAGTAATATTCTTCAAATGCAACGCAATTTGAAGAATTAATTCGATTTGTTACGCGGATAATTGCACGGAATAAAAGACAGTAAAAGAGAGAACGGATCACCCAGTTACCAAAGGTGAAAGTTCAGCGGAGTATAAGCCGATTATTAGAGTGCGGATGATTTCAATGTTTATAGATAGAAGATGCAACAGAACGAAGAGCTACGGAACAACGAACATTTCCCTACAGTAGAAATAATAATAGTGATAATGGTAATGAGTTCAATTATCAACGAGGTAAACCCTTTGTCGCAGAGAGAGAGAGAGAGAGAGAGAGAGAGAGAAGGAATAATAATAATAGCAATGGTACAAGAGTGGATTAAATGGAAAAAAATTGAAAGAACAATTTAAATGCTAAAATGTGAATAACAATACTAATAATGTTAGTAACAATAAAGTATCAATTATGCAAGTAAAAATGAAATAAAAGCAAGTTAAAGTCAAACGAAGACTTAAATATAAAAATGTAAAATAAAAAGCAGAAATAGTAATGATAATAATAATAATGTAGCAGCCATGGTAGAAAATCTGTAAAACAAAAAGCAACTGAAACACGAAAACGTGAAAGAGAAAAGGGAACAAATGTCGGCGTGGCATCGTAAAGGGTAGTCGCATTGTTCGAGTTCCATTTCTTCCAGCTCCTCGGCAACGACCTTTTCGAAACTCGCTGCGAGCCGTTCTCTCTCGATTAGAGTGCACTCGAACCCCCGTTCTACCGTGCCGCGCGGCTAACAAAACGTGACCGTTCTACCCCGTCCGGAAGAATTTTTCCCCGGAAGCCGTCGGGGGAAGCGGAATGTCGGCCGGCGTCGGAGGAGCCGGAAAATTGCGAGAGCAAACGCGGCGACGGAACTCGCTTTCGAGTTTCCTCGCCGAGTGGAAAACGGACGAACGAAGAAGGACGAACGGAGAGGGGGGAACCGGGCGAATAAAAATGTCGGGAAGCAGCTCGCACGTGGCAAATGTAAACGTCGCGCGGAATGCTGATCGCGGTGCGGCGAAGACGCGGCGAAAAATCGTCGCGGAAACCGGAAACTGGAGCGGCTGGATATTCGGAGCGTTGTCGGGCTTTTCGAGGACCTGTCGCGAAATTGGAACGGGCGAGGCTTCGCGGTAAAGGGTGAAACGTCGGCCGTGAATCTTATTGTTAAATTATTATATTGAATGATTTGCGAAGCGTTGCCGTATGATACTATACTTAAAAAACAATAACTTTGGACGAGGTTGATATTTTTGGATGCAAAAATTATAGGCATGTTCTTGATAGATTGGTGGATCTTTTTGCATAGTTTGGAATTTTTCTGTCTGGTAGTTTCGTTAATAAAAATTCTCAAAGATAGGTATAGTTGCTGCTACAGAGTGGCGCGTTCGATTGCGTCGAGGGACTCTGACGGACAGATTAAAATAATTAATAATTATACTGCGTATTTGCGCATGAAAAAAATGTGTCTGCGTTCTTCAAAGATCACAGAATCCCTCCGCGAAGTCTAATATTTTTCTACCAGCTCCAGTTTCTTTAAATAAAATCGCCAGATTCGGAATTAATTAGGTGGGCTGTTGATCGAAGGAAGCCCGTGATAGTCAAGGGCGACGACCCCCGGGTTAATCGCGACCCTTATCGCCGACCCGAACGAAGGACGGTAAGGAGATGCCCTAGCCGGGGAGGGATGGCAGGGACAGCCGGTGAAGGGAACGTGACACCGAGAGAGAGACGCACCTCGTTAACGCCGCGCACGATCGCCCTCATGGTCGCGTTCCTTGGACCGTCGACGGTCTTCCCGTCGTCCGTCGGTCCCCACGAGGCGCTATAAATGTCGATGAGGTCAGGTTCGTGTCCCATGCTGTTCGCCTCGATCAAGTCGGTCATGTAAGGCTGATCCAGCATTCGGATCCCGGCCACTTTCGAGTCGTACGCGACGCCCACGCCGCACACGCCGTTGTCGCGGGCCGCCGCCACCTCGCCGGCGCACCTGGTCCCGTGGCTGCGAACAGAAAAACACGATCTCGTGAGAAACCGTCCCTGGAACCTCCCCTCCAATCGTAATCCCCCATTTTTTTCGATAGAAATCCGCTAACCCTGTCGGAAGATTTCTAAACGAAAGGTTTTCTGAAATAGGAGACGAACGCATTTATTTGAGTATACTTTATTTTATTGTAGTTTATTTGATTTCATTGTATTTGATTTTATTGTATTTTATTTCACTGTATTTTATTTTACATTTTAAGATTGCGTTTATCGAATTTTATTTTAGGTATTTTAACTAGCTTTCCTTTTTCGCAGCTTTCGACCGGGGTCTACATGACTAGTAGCAAGGATTCCCATCGAAAATACCAGAAGCACTTAATTATTTCACGCTTTATAATTCTATTCTACGTATTCGTATTTTTCTAATGCGTTTCATAATTTTATTTCAGTTATATCGGTTAGTATTTTTATCTAGCTTCGATCCGGGGTCTACACAGTGACGCGCAAGGACTCCGCGGAATATCCTACCGAGTAACGCGACGACAGCGAGGCGGATGGACGGACGCGGTCGCTTAATCATCGCGTGGCTCGCCGAAAAGGGACGCGCGACGGTTTATCGTGGGAATTAATCAGCCGCGATTAAAGAGTAATTAGACGGGGGCGCCGCGGCGATTAATTACAGGCGAGGCCCCTCCCCCGAGAGGGGGACGTTGTTGCCCGTCGCGTGACGAACATTACTCAAGAAATAATTTCCTCGCTGACGACAAGTGTCATATAATCTGCGTCGCTCTTACGACGGATCTGGATTGTCCGACAGTAATTGTTTATAATTAAATTGCCGGGGAGTATGAGCGGTAGGAGGGAGAGGGGGAAGAGCGCGACCGTACCGAGACATTCTCCGCAGCGGATGCAGGGAATTCCTCTGGCAGAATTCGACCCCGGAAAATCGCAACTATGAGCTTTTCTCCTCCGACAATGAAATACCGAGAATGACGCGCGCAAGAAGAAATTTGCTAGTCGGAGCCACTTTACGATGTTCGAGGGGAGCACAAAGAACGGGGAATGATAATTATCCTCTTTACTGGGCGCGGGAACTTCGGCGCTGTCGGAGAAAATGCGGAAGATTTATGTAAATTTGCATACATACTTTATATATTTATTTGATATTTGTTCTATTACTTGAATTTATTTACTTGCATTCACTTGCAATATATTGAATTTTATATTTATTATTTATGTGTTATATTTATATTAATTTTATTATATATTGCAATATATTGCATATATTTAATTTTTAGAGTGTATATAATATTTATATATTTCACACGTTAACAGTTGACTTTGTAAACATCCATATATAAATTTATAAAAATTGCCGAGATTTAGGCTAACACAAAATGGTCCCATAATTGACCAGCGAGGAGCTGCGAAGCGCCGCCCCTAATTGCTCCAATTTTATTTCATCAGCAGCCTTTAACAAAACCCTCGCAGTTTAATTTAATTTGATATAATTGGCACGAATTAGTTATCCGCCGTTCGTACTTTAATAATTTTATGGAACGTTGGATTCTGTTATAATTCTGAATTTTTCACCGCCGTGAATATCTTCCCTTTATTATTTCCTGTCAGTCATATATATATCATATGCTCGCAAATTTATTTCTCCGCATTTTCCAAGCGAATTCTCTCCGCGCGGTAAATAAACTTTTAAAAAATCTACGCTTCACGATTTATTTTATTTAAGAAAGGAAAACCTCTCCCGACATTTTTCTACACATTTATATATTCACGTGCTTCCGCTTCTTCTTGCACGAGCCAAAGACGTTCTTACGTAAAGGAAACATGAATTTCGCATTTCCGAATGATTGCACGCTATCGCAAGAGAGCTCATGATAAAACAAAATATAGGAGCTGCATTTGCCTTGGATGTTGTCGGATGCATTGGAGAAATATGGTGAGACGAATTAAAAATATGAACGTTATGGTTAATTATGACATGGAATTTTATGTTGTTTATATTTTTATAAGCAATAGTGTAATAATTACTTTGTAAAATATCCTAGTGTTTCTATAGCTTCAATTTAATTTTGTAGCCTTTCAATAGCTCCCCCCAAATTTCCTAGCATCCTTAAAGCCACGCCCACTTTCCTGGTGCTTCTAAGTCCACGCCCAACTTCCTCAACATCTTGCAAAGCTGTCACAGTTTCACAGCACATCCAACGATACGCCAAAGTTTTCCAGCTTCTCCTGTGACCACGCCTCTGTTTCCTAGTATCCCTAAGGCTCCGCCCACATTGTCTAGATTTTTTGAAAGCTCCGCCTCACTTCTTCAAAATTTCAGAGACGTCGCTTTAACTCTTTGACAAATTCCTTTCACTTCCCAGCGTTTCTGTAGCTTCAATGAAATTTCCTGGTGTTTCAATAGCTCCGCCCAATTATCATAGCATTCCAAAGCCACGCCCAACTTCCTTAGCACCTCGCAGAGCTCCGTCACACTTTCACAGCACATCCAACGCACGATAAAATTCCTCGACCTCTCCTAAGACCACGCCCCACTTTTCTAGCACCTCCCATGCTCCGCCCAAATAGCCACTGTACCCAAGACCACGCCCATTCCCCAATTTTCCCATTCCTACACTCAATTATCCTCCACCAAGTCCACGAAATACGTCACTAATCCTGAATATCTTCTCCCCGCGTCAAAGAATCGGGGACGACGTCATTCCACAACTTGCACACCGGAGTTTATGGTCGCTCTTTTATCGCTCGTTTCTTTCATCACGCTCTAGTCAATGCCGTCATTGTGGCCCGTTTACCACGGGGTTCCGATTGCGCCAATAAAATCAGGAATGGATCTCGTAAAACGCGGAATAATGTTCGTCTCATGCGCGTGGGGCCGCGTAGGTCTCTCGAAATCGCCGACTTTTTCCCGCGCTAAGTAAATAAGGCGGCAATATCACGGATTAACGGATTCACCGTGAACGACCGGAAAGCGCTATAATCAATTTCGCATTCGTTTTCTCTCCCCCTCTCTCTCTCTCTCTTGGGCTCGTTCCAACTGCGGTAATGAAGATGGATCTCTTTAAATTCGAAACTCGCAACGATGCAATAGGTCAATGATCGACGCTGGCTTTGTTTATTCACCGAAGCTACATTTATTAACTATTTCTTTATTATTTCATTTCGTCATCACTTTATTTTCTTATTAGCGTTGCGATTAATTTTCTTATTTTCAAAGGAACCAAAATTGCTTTGAAATTGTAAATCCAAGACACTGGTTTTGATAAATAAATAATAATATATATTTAATAAGTATCTAGTAATTAAGTTACTCTATTTAAATTTAGTAAACTTTCCTTTGGCTATGTTATTAAAAATTTCGTTTCACGTTACGATTAATGCATACGATTAAAAATCGTTTGCTCGCAATTATTATCAACTTCGCATTAATTAACATTAATATACCATCGTTAATATTCGAATATTAATAAGATCCTCCCGGATAACGGAGCACCGACCCTTTCGTTATAAAATGTGGAAGTGCCTGGAAAGATATTAAAAATTTCGTTTGAAAGGGTTTCATCCTAGCAGACTGCGATCCAACCTTTGAGGACGATAATCGGAGTTCCCGAGGGCGGAATCGAAGGGAAACGACGGGGAGTCTTCTCTTCTCTCTTTTTTTTTGCCGGTCCGCCCGACGGAGACGCGCGCGCCTGTCAGCGCGGAAATTGCTCCGGAGCCGTTACGTAAAGCTCGTTATCGGTTCCGAAGAATCGCATTCTTAGCTACGGCCCGCATTATTTCCAGCGTAATTCACGGAAATATTTTCCGTCGGACCAATTCCGGCTAATTTCTTTCCTGACGAAGTGACGATGCTTTCGCTGAATCGAGAAACCAGCGAATTAATCATAAAATATCAAAAAAAATTACACTACAAAGTAATAAATCATAACAAATTCTCACTATAAATTAATAAATTACAAAAAATTACGCCATAAACAACTGCAACTACAAATAAATAATTGTTACAAAATTGCACTATAAAATACCATATCACAGATACCTAAAATCGAAATTAATCGCAATAACTTTTTTCCAAAAGCCTTATAAACAATGCTAAAATATGCTCTTTAAAAACAATAAAAATTAGCAAAATTTCGCCGGTGTCACGTTGTTAGTGAGAATCGACAGGTGGTTCGAAATTCTCGGCGGTAGGCACACGCACGTGTGCGCGCGCGTGAACGCACATTTTGGAGACAATGCTGCAGAGAAAATATCGAATGAGCTGTGCATATTGGATTTCCCACGCAACGGATGGTATTCGCGGATGCGACGATGCGTTTTCCCTATGCAAATGCGCCGCTCTTTCGAACGACATTGTCTGTGTACTCTCTTTTTTTTCACGAGAGATCGATTGCGTCGCGGCGCATTCATTCTCTCTCGCTTTGGAAAACGTATCGATGCGAACGAAAGTGAATAACGCGCGTTAACAAAAATCATTATTGGTTAAATAGAATAACGCAGCGACTGCTATCGTTCTAGTTTTTCGATCAACTATTTGTTTTAACTGTAATATGATATAATAATCTTGTTAAAAAAGGTGTATTAATTCATTGAAGAGAAGGGTGTTTTTATTATTTTATTTTATTTTATTTGGTTCATTATTTTATTTTATTATTTTAAGAGCGTCGTTGCATCGACGAGACAATAACGAGAGATAAAAATGGATTTCTCGATGTTTTCTCGTCACTTAATTCTTTTTCTATTGCAATCCTAATTGCATCCTCGCGTTATTAATAACTATTGAATTGTCTCTGTATATAATAGAGAATTAAATAACAAGGAATAAGCTTCGCTCACCTATTAAACCAGTCGTCGGTGTACCTCGGATACGGATAAGGATCGTTACTGCTGAAGTCGTAGGAAGCCTTGGCATTCTGCAACAAAACAAACGATCCATTCTTAATACATTAAACAATCGCTGGTTTAATTAACAGGCTCTAACATTAACAAATATTTCACTTAGTAATACATTCACGGCGACGCGCAATGCTTTGCAAAATATAAAAATCCTGAACAATAAAAATTTTTTAAAAAATTGTTTATAAATTATTCCTAACGTAGAATCTTTATATTTTTATAAACAATTGAGAAGAACAAGAAAAATAACTCCCAATAGATAACAAACGCGTCGATAAAGGATCTCGTTGCTTCTGATTTGAGCACCTTTTGTTCCACCGCCGCGTCTTTGATATTAATTTGTTTAAAGCTCACGCTAATAATTATTAAAAAATGAACAGTTCCGAACCGATCCTTTTATCCGAATAATCACGTTGCAAATGATAAAGCTGATCGGATGCCAGCTCGGATACAAAGCTGATTTTCTTCGACAAGTTTTCTCGCGACGCGTTCGCATTGTCCCGTGTGCTCGCAAAGGTTGATCGGTAGTCCCGAGGACACGTGTAGATCCCATTGTCTCCGCGCCGTCCACGTTTCACCTTTCTCGTTCGCGACGCGGGACAGGTCTCGCATTGTCGATGCTCCGGCCGTCGCATCGAACGCACGCAGCCAGAAGCGACAAGACATCCCCCCACCGGCAAAAGATATACGACATTATTTCCCATTATTTCGCCCCATCGCTTTTCTTCGCAAAGTAAACCACGCGGCGCGACACTTCGTATCTACGGGGTGTCCGGACGAAATAAGAGATTCCTGAGACGATTTGCAGCAAATTTTTCCTTTGCGAAATTCTTCTACGGCGCTTCGTTTAAGAGTTATTGGCGAGAAACGGTGACCAATGAGAGACGCGCTTGGCTGCGGTACTCTCTTCTCATTGGTCAGCGTTTTTCGTTAATAACTCGTAAAGGAAGCGTCGGAGAAAATTTTTGTAAAGGAAAAAGTTATTGTAAATGACTCGAGGAATCTTTTTATCGTGATTAAAATTGATTTTGGTTATTATTATAATTTTAGGGTCTCTGCGTGAACCACGTGGTCAATACTAATGTCTTAGGAGTTAATGCGATCATTCTGAAGTGAATAAAGTTATAACAATAATAATGATAATAATAAGAAGAAGAAGAAGAATAAAAGGAAACAAATAATTGAATAACAATAACAATAATAATAGCGTAATAACTATGCTACCGGAACACTATAAAAAATTCGGGACACCCGGTACAATGACGAGATCCTTTCAACGACGCACTTCGGATCTGAATCCGGGTCGAGGGGATCCGTTCTCGTGCGTCCGGGAACAATGCGATCTCTGGATTCTATTATTATTTATCCGGCGCCCGTTCCAACGCGATATCCGCGGGACTTCTTTCTTTGTCGGCAAGCAACACGCGGAATTAAATTTTCCTGGTCGCTTTAATCACCTGTCCGCCGCTTTCGTTTCAGTAATTCATCTCTCTCGTCGGCGACCTCTTATGCTCGATTTTTATCGCTTCTTTATTGCTCCATTTTTAGAACTGTACTTCGTTGTTTATAGTTGATGTTTTTGCTCCATTTTTATACTTCATTTTTTATAATATATTTGTGTTCTTTATATTTGTATTTTATTCTTCACTTTTGGTCTTTAATATTTATTTTCCACTTCGCCTTTGTTTAACCTTCCGGTGGCATCGAGGTGCGACAATTGTCGCCGGAACAGCATATACTGTATTCTAAGTTGTTTGCCACTGTACAATTTCTCACCGGTTTCATTTCCGAGCTGCGACTACCACCGCGTTAAAGCATTCTCTTTTTTCTGTCCTTGGAGCGCCTCGCGTTGATTTAATGCGCCGACCTAGAATCGTCGAAACAAACTGACTCCGGGATCGTCAAGATCAAGAGTAAATCGTCCCGATGCTTCAGCAAAGAAACTCGTATATGTACACGAAAGCAGGATTTAAATATTAAAGCGCGCTCCGATGCCGTGAGGACAGAGAGATCGATGGATGCGTTCAGACGCATAAAAAAAAGTTAACCTAGATTCTTTTCAGATGAAAAATAATGATTGTACTTACGTAATTATACTTGAGGTCCGGATGCATGTAGTCGACACCTGGAACAAAGTAGAAAAAGGAGGTCAGCTGTGCCAGAATTAGAGAAGAAGGGTTAAGGTGAGATTTGTACACTATGTACAGTATATATAAAAATATTTATAAATTCGCTATAGTAATTTTAAACCGCGACGGATAAGAAATTAATATAAAATAGAGAGAACCCATTCGGTTGGCTAAGCGTTAACAAACACTTGTTAACTTATTATTTATTATTATTAAATTTATGCACCCTAGATTAATTATTATTCTAAAATTTAAAGCACTTGTTAATTACAACTACTTGTTAACTATAACCTCATAAAGAGCAATAATTTGTTAACAATATCTCGAAGAGATTTTCGTGAATTCGTGACATGATGTATAGTGCGTGCAACCGGATCAGGCGAAGTAAGACATGACAAGACGTTACAAGACTCGTTACAAGACTCCCGAGGAGCGGGTAATTAAAGGCTGGATCCGAAATTAGCGACAAAGATTAATCCTGGTTCCCGGAGCAATTAACAACGACCCAATCTAGCTTCCGCGAACGTGTTCCCCCCCCCCCCCCCCCCCCGCCCACCCCCGGAACCGGAAATCCAATTCGCCGGTTAACCCCTACCGTCAAAGACACTTTGGCCAACCGCTAAACCAGTCGCGATCCCCAATCCACAGACGAGTTACTATAATTTCTACTTATGGTACAGAAACCTCTAACGAAAGTTAGGTTATGTCAGGTTAGTCCAAACGAAGAGTTTTGGATATTCGAATGCAATTTTTGTGGAATAAATTTGTAAAAGGTAATTTTTCAAATACAATTTGATTGGAATACAATTTTATTCGAATAATGTTTATATATAATATTTTTAATATAGAATTATTAATACATAGAATATTTTATGTATATTTATATAGGATAGAATTTTATTCCAGGAACTATATCGATAATATTTCTTGAAGAATATTATTTAAACAAAAATTTTAGTCAGGACACTCTTCTATTTGTATATTAGTTTTAATAAATTCCTCGAACAATATTGCGAACATTTTATTTTTATAAAAGTAATTTTAATTTTATTCAAGAAATTTCAATTTTATTTTAACAATTTCAATTTTAACTTTAACTTTAATTTAATCCGTATAAATAATGATTCGTACTCTTATCTCGTATAAATTATGCAATTTGAAATTTTCTTTCAATGGAATGTTAATAATCCTATTGCATAAATGAAGGTAGAAATACGTTGGATAATCTGATGGAATAAAATTGTATTCGTTATTGGAATAAAATATAGCCGGTCCCTGGTTCGGTCGAGCGATTTAAAGGCAACGACGCGATCTGTTGCAACAAGAGAGAGCGAGAGAGAGAGAGAGAGAGGGAGGGGGGCACACGGTTCGATGGGAATGGAGACATATCGACGCTTCGATGAAAGCTGATCAAATTACGGAAGACCGATACCGTCGACTCCGCCGTCAAGACTGCTGGAATACACAGAAAAATCCGAGGGCAAAAATTCCCCGAGAAAAACGGTGTCTATCTAACAAGCGTAACGCCAAGCGATAAGGACGCGATTCAGTCGAGATCTGTTGCGACGGGGCGGCTCTCGCCTCGAGGCGAACTTTATTCACAATTCTCGGATGTGCATATTTAATTTATCAAGGAAAGGAAAATCTGTCAATCTTGTTACAAATTTCTCGTTTACAAGAAAATGTTGACTGGAGTTCAGAAATTCAGCTCATAGAACTTTTACCGTCTTAGCTACAGTTTTCATTGTTTGTCAATGATATTTACCGAATTTCTAGATAAAAGTATACACTTTAAGACGTGTATAACAATTTTTTAATAATAATAACATCCATTAATTTAAAATTGATCGAATAGTGTCATGCAATTGTATCAGACAACGTGTCCAAAATTCTTCTGCCAAATTTGCAACGTTAACAATACATCGATGAAACTTGCCCAACAAACAGCTAAAACTATACACTTTAAAACGTATATAACAGTTTTTGCATAAAAACATCTCCCACTAATTAAAAAATAATAGAACAGCGTAGAAGAGCTCCAACGATGGCTCCGATGAAAATTAACGTGCGAAAGAAGTTGTTAAATTGCAGCCACGGTTTCTCGTGAACGAGGAACGTTAGCCGTCCGAGGAGACCCAGTTCCGCGGCGTAGCACGGAAGAGATCGCGCGACAGCAACGTTGTCGTAACTGCAGGCAGCGATCGTTGTCGCGAAACGGAGTTACAACGGCGGCTGCCGCGAAACGAGATTAAGTTTCCAGATTTCCGGGCGCGCGAATCGATAATTTCCCGACTCCTCCGGGCTCATTTAAGTTCCCCCTTTGCTAAACCGTAATCTCGAGTGTACAGAGAGAGAGAGAGAGAGAGAGAGAGAGAGAGAGAGAGAGAGAGAGAAGACGTCGCCTATCGATTTCGAACGACCGAAACACCGCCTCGGCGACCCGCTGATCGCGGAAAATTGCAAATTGTCTGCTCCGAGGTGCCCGCGGAATCGCTGACCCCCCTGCCAGCTCCTTTTATACTTTCCCTCGTTGCTCGCCGTTTTACCCCCCACTCCGCCTCCGTTTTCCGCCTGTCGCGCCAAAGAACGTCCGCGAAATTGCTCGCGTTTTAGTCTTCTCGCGCACTGCTGCGTCTCTGCTATTATATTATTTTTTAATTAGTGGGTGACGTTTTTATCGAAAAACTGTTATATACAGTTTACAGTGTATAGTTTAAGCTGTTTATTGTGTGAGTTTTATTGACGTATTGGTAATATTGCAAACTTGACAGCCGAAGCTTTGAGACGTTGTCTGGTAGAATTGATGTTTTGAGCGTAACAGTTTTATATTATTTTTAAATTAGTCGGTGATGAGTGTATCTAAAAACTGGAATATACGTTTCAAAGCGTACAGTTTTAGCTATAAACTCTGGGAGTTTTATTGAAAAATTCGTAAAATTGTAAATATGCCAGCTAGTTTCCCAATGTATTCCACGTGTGACAATTTCCAAGTCGCCATTGCGATATTTTAATCGTTATCAATCGAGTAAATTATTTTTTAGCAAAATATTATTATATACATCTTAAAGTGCACACTTTCATCTACGATCTCAGTTAGTTTCATTATAAAATTCTTAAAATTATAAATACGCCAGCAATATTCCCAATTCTCCCATGCTATCGTTCTAACAATTTTCACTCGAATAAACTATTATTAAACAAAAAATCATTATATACATTTTCAAGCGGATACTTTTACCTACAAACCCACATAGTTTCATGAAGAAATTAACAAATCAGTGGAGGCGGCGACTTCCGCGAACCGCGATGGAACAATCCCCGAGAGATTCGAAGAACAGTATACTATTTTCGATCGTATATCGTCGTCGCAACGCGAAAGAATATCGACAGAAATTACCTCGTAGCCGGCGTATACGTACCCCATATATACGTGTATCACCGCGAAAATGGATCGATCAGGTCGGTTCCGATCCAATAGATTGTCGGCCGTCGACGAGCACCGCGCCGCGGTACAGAACAAGAGCGCGCGTCCGCTCGATTTAATCAATCTAGCTGTTGTATCGGAGGCGAGTCCGAGGCTACGAATTTTGTGTTCGAATATAATTGGATTGCCTCCGTGGAAACCGGGTCGAGCTGCGGCGGACGACGCGCCAGCGATTACTGTTACGACGAGTCCGAAGAATGTTAATTAATTCGACCGGCTATCTACTCTTTGAACTTGCGCGAAGTGCTTTTCGAAAACCGTGATCGAAATTAGGCGAATCGATGACTATGGTAATCGTGCTATTGTTGTTAACTTTGTTGTAATAATCATTTTGATTTTTAAATATTATATAATGAATTTGAGAAAATTAAAAATTTTTGTTCTGTTTATAGGAAGGTAAATTAATAAATAATAATTTGGTTTGCCAAAGTCGTTATACAATCACGACGACCAATTAAAGCGAGATACCCAAGGATTGCGAGGAGGTTCGCGTGACGACTTAAACGCGCTTCCTTTAATGAGATCCCGAGAAGTCAGCCGCGGATGGCTAAATCAGTGAGGCGGTCTGTTAGCAGCCCCTCTGACAAGATAACAATTAAGTGACAACAACTGGAACACCCTGAGCTGTTACAACGCCACACGGTGTCGTCTGTTTGAAGAATTTGGTATTATTTAACGAAAAAATATTCCACGTCAATTATTCTAAATTGACAATTAGACGATTTTTATTATTTTAGGAAGGTCTGTGGGTATAATATTTTAATTGCTGCGAATATTTAATATTCAGGAGTTAATATTTAGTAGTTAATATTCAGTAGTTAATAGCCAATGGAAAATAGCAATACAAAATATTTATTTATTGTTCTGCAATCGCGAAGAAATATTTAATTATTGCTACAATAAAAATTCATTAAAACTTATTGTTTAAAAATTGCGAAAAATATTTAGTGATTGCTACAATAAGAATTCATTAAAACTTATTGTTTAACAATTGCGAAAAATGTTTAATCAACGTTAGCCAAGACTGACGTTTTAGTTATTTTCAGTAAAAATTTCATCTCAATATCTTCGATAGTTCAAAAGTTACAGCAAGTTTTATTTTTCGAACCGGAGAACTGTATAGGTTCAGCTTCGTTTCGACGATGGCGAAAAACGCAACTGTTGCAACAACAACGTGACCATTGTATCAACGTGGACCACGCCGGGATCCGGTTACAAACTCCGTAACAGAGCAATCGATGATCGGCACCGGTCGTGTTCGTTCCGCCTTAAACAATCTGGTCTCGTGTTTCCCCCTCGGCTCCACGGGTCACGCGCAACCCCCGCAATCTCGACTGACCCGTTACGTCTTATACCCTTAGCTCTCTCTCTCTCTCTCTCTCTCTCTCTTTCTCTTCCTCGACAACGTGACTACAGAAAGGCAATGGTAAATTAACCACCCTGCCTTCGGCTATGCTCCGTTCCACCTGCCAGGCGACCGGCGAGTTAACAATTAATTTCTTAACATTTTCAAAATAACTTTTACAAGCTTTCTTGAAAGTTGCGGAACCTTTGGAATTGTTTCAACTTTGACCTATCTTGTTTAAGAGATCAGTTTTTTAATCAGTAGGAATTCTGGAGACATTTTGTATGACAAATAATTGAGCGAATTATAATATATTGTTTATAGAAATTATTGCAATAAAAATTCTAAAGACGTTTATACGAGAAATAATTGAGTCAACTATATTATATTGTTTACAGAAACTATAGCAATAAAAATTTTGAAGGCACTTTCGTGAGAAATAATTTAATGAACTATAATATATTGTTTATAGGAATTATTGCAATAAAAATTCTAAAGACGATTTCATCAGGAATAATTAACTAAACTATAAAATATTGTTCACAGCAGCTATAGCAATAAAAATTCTAAAGGCACCTTCATCGGAAATAATTAATTAAACTATAAAACATTGTTCACAGCATTTATAAGGATAAACTTATTTCATTTTACTATTGCAATAATAACTACAGAAAATCCAAATAAACAGCAACAAATCACAATAAACTATTAATTTTTACAAGAGATCACATATCATTTCAAATAAAATTCAACGTGGTAATAAAAATGTAAAAATAAATCTGTAATAAATATCGTGAAAATATCGACATAAAAGTAAGAATGGACACGTGATCTCACCGTCGTCCATGATGGCCGTGGTCACGTTCTTCCCGGTGACACCCTGCGCCCACGCCGCCTTCACGTTCAGGTCGAGCTTCGGCTTGCCGCCGTTCTGGCCCGTGTTCTTCAGGTACCATTGGTATTGGAAGTACGGGTCGGACGGGTCCCTGTTCCCGGGATTCCACGGGCTCTTCATCTGGTAGAGCGGCACGAGGTTGTCGACGCTCAGCGATTTGTATCCGCGCTTCACGCGCTTGAAACCCGCCTGCTGCACCGCCGTGTGCACCTGAGACAATCGGGACACACGAATCACGGGGCGATTAAACCGGAGCGGAATTGTTCGTCGAATGGATTAGATTGTGAAATGGATTGATTTACGATGGAGACTTACTTCTGAAATTCGTTTGTTTATAAAGTGGATTTGGATGGTAAAATAGATTGATTTATGAAGCGAGTTGATAAAACGGGTTTATTTGTAAAATATGTTGATTTTGAAAATAGTTTGTGTAATAGAGTTATTTATAAAGTGGATGGATTTTTAAGATAGGTTAGTTTATAAATTGTTTTACGGGGAGGATTAGGTTATAAAATAGAGGCATTTATAAACTAGATTTATTTATAAAATAAATTGTCTGAACTGATCTAGTTTAAAAAATAATGTCATTTATAAAATAGTTCAGTTTATAAAATAGTTCAATTCATCAAATAATTATATAAAATAGTCTAGCATAAAAATAGTTTAATTTCAAAAACAATCTAATTTATAAAACAGACTAATTTACAAAACAGTCCAGTATACGAAATAGTTTAATTTAAACAAAAATAGATTGACATCAGACTTAGTTTAATTACAGAGAAAGATGGCCGTTCTTTCGACGACGATTTTCCGCGGCAGCGTGAAAGCCGCCGTAATTTGATGCGAGCAATCTGTTCCTCGTTCGATTAGGTTGTTCGCCGCCGCCGCCGAGAGGAGCGGATCTCTGCAGCGAAATTGGGTATTCATTTACATTTATATCGGCCGGCTGATGGATCGCGCGCGGCCCTGAATCGAGCCTCCCGACGAACCGCCCACGTGACTCCTCACCCCCTCATCCCCCTGCGTGATCCATCTCGCTCGGTTTACTCGGTGATTTTCCACGGAAATCGCGGCCAAATATTTTCTCTGACGCCGTTGCCCTTTGTAGAGCGATTTCACGACGACGAACGATTTTACGACGGGGAGCACTGTCGTATGCGATAGAGGCCGAGGGTGCACGACGAAATAGACGAATTGGGTAGGTTTTTTTTCATTTGTTTCGGGGATGTTGGTGTTAGGGGATGGTTGAAGTGTTGGGTAATTGTTTTTGTTGATTTTAGGAGGTAATAATAAAAATCGAATAAAAATTGAAGGAAAAATAAACGCTTGAAAATTGAAGGAAAATCGAGTAAAAATTGATGGAAAATCAAACGCTTAAAAATCGAACAAAAATCGAATAAAAATCAAACGAAAATCAAAGCTTAAAAATCGAATAAAAATCAAACGAAAATCAAAGCTTAAAAATCGAATAAAAATCGTACGAAAATCGAATAAAAATCGAGCGAAAATCAACAACATAAAAAACTCGTCAACATAAAAAATAGTAAGCGTACAATGCGATTCATTTTTCCATCGAATCGGGCGGGACGCGAGCGCGGAGAATTGGAATCGCGAGCGGAGAAGAAGCGTGTATCTTCGTTTCCCTGCCGGGAATAAATCGAGGCTAAGCGGAGAGGAAAAATATGCGGGAGGAACCTTAACCCGGCGACGGGATACGCACGGCAGAAAAAATATTTATCGTGGGAACCTGGCGGGAATCGCTTACCATGGGATCCACCTTCAACCTTCTCGTGTGCGGCACCGAACGTTTGCTCCGCGCGTGCGGCAGAGCCCTGTGCACGAAATGGTACTCCGTCTGACTGCCCAGCACCTTTAACAATAAAATAAACAATATTGTTGTTATATAGGTCGATTGTCATCCTGGATTATTTTTATATAATTATTTTACGATTTCGTTGATAAATGAATAAAAGAATTGCGAAGGAAGTTCTGTCGATTTTGTAAAATTGGTCAGACGAATTTTATCGTTTGTTTCGTTGAATTTTTTAGACTTCATTTATTGCACAGTAAGATTTAATTTTTATTTTTATTTCAATTGTTATATCAGGATTATTTAGCAGTGCGGGAAACATTGTCTTTGTAAAGTATCATTTTCACTACGTTTAATGGAAAATTGTGGAATTTTATATTATATTTTATTAATAAACGAATTGTCAATTTTTATGCACTTGCAATATTGCATTGTCAAAATATTGTTAACCTTTTAGCCAAAAATTGCCAAGATTACTGCAGCTTTTAAGTGATTTTGCCGTGTCGAAATACAATTTATTTTAACATAATTTTTATCTTAACGTAATACTATCAATTTTAAATAATTAATATCTCATGGCTCTAGTGACGCACGTCGCGTTTTTTTCAAATACATGAATAGCGGACAGGGAATCGTAGCTGGGGGCAGGTCGATGGGAACGATGCATCCGCTTCGACGAATTCGAATGACGCACGGTAATTAATGGATCACCGGGAAATTAAACAATTTTCGTTCGACATCTATCCGGTGGATTAAATCGAGCGCCGTTCGACGAGCACGACGCGGCTGGATTATTTATTTTGCCTACGGGCGACTGCGAGAGCCGCGCGTGGACATAAATATTGCTATTACAGAGGCGAAACAGACAGTTTAACATTCGTGCTGCGATTAAAGAATCGCCGTGGCGATTGAGCCCCTGGATTTACTGACAATGTTTGCGGATGCAATTCCCGTCGCGTTCGAGTACACTCGCGTAGAAAATTGTGTTAATATTATTCTTTTATTGGCGGAATAATTTTTTTATAATTGGACAGGCTGACTGGGTGGGTTGTTGGTTATTGTTAGGTTGTTAGACTGCTATTTATTTATGTTAATATTTGATGAAGATATTGCTCTGTTATTCGAAGAAATTTCCTTCAATTCTTTGGATGAAATTGAAGTGAATTTTTTGGATGAAATTGAGTGAATTTTTGGATAAAGTCGAGTCAATTCTTTGGCTAAATTTGAGTAAATTCTTTGGTTAAATTCGAATAAATTTTTTGGATAGATTCGCGTAAATTCTTTGGATAAATTCTATTAAATTCTTTGGATAAATTTGAGTAAATTCTTTGGATAAATTCGAGTAAATTCTTTCGATAAATTCGCGTAAATTCATTGTCACGTGATAGCAACAAGTCGACGAAGCCTAACGTCAATTTGCAAACGTCGTCGGACGCGTAAGTCTCGAGGATCGCAGAGACAAGTGGAACAGCCGTCGCCCGGATCGCGAGATGATCAAAGCATCTCGTCCCCCCAGCGCCCCCGACAATCCAATCGAGCCAATTACCGACCGATAAAGTTATCTCGAGTACGGTGTGTAGACTGTTATCCGATTAATAACTTCGCCGCGCGATAGAACATCGATCGGACACCGGCCGACGATTAAACCGCGCGCGTTCACTATTTACCCTTTCGGCGCGGCGCGGTGCCGCGGATCAAACTAGCATTATAATATTCTATATAATATAATATAGAACTTAATAATATTTAATATTTCACACAGAACATTGTTTACTTTAACGAAAGATCGTCACAGTGTTTCAGTGATAAGAAACACCGGCGAAACAAGTGGAATGAGACTCTGTGTAGTCAGACACTCGTGCACTCGTGGCGCCGTCAGTAGAGTAAGACAGTGTATGGTCAGACAACTGGAAACTTTGAAAGCCGATAACATACTTTGTACTCGGTAAAATGGAACAGGTTGTTTAATGCCAGTAGGTGAAACATACTGTGTAAAGAAAAATTATGGCAGAGAGAAATGTTAGATAAAAATTGGACAATTTCAATCGACAATAATTCCTTAAGAAACAAAATTATTGCAAGATAAATTTCCTTTCTTAAATTCAAACTCATCCGAAGTATAGTTGTTCTAGGAGCGCATAAATAAAATATAACAGTATAATATTGTTATATAAAATAAGACAATAAAATTCCTAATAATGTAAAGTATGAAACATAGTCTTCAAAAAATTTAGACCTTGCAAATAAAATAATTATTTAAAGTCTTTCTAGGCTAGAATTTTTCGAGCGATTAACAAACGAAATGAATAAATAAAATAAGCGTCTACAAAATTGCATTTTGTTGTAAATAGTACCTATAAAAATGGCGAACCTTGAAGACAGTTCTATCCATGCAACTGAGAGACGCGCCGTCACGAAATTAGAATAAAAATCACGGGCTCGATAAAACGCAATCTTTCCGGAGCAAACCACTCTCCGTTCGAGTGTTCAATATTTCCATCGACGGTGCCGGCGTCGACCCCATGGCTTCAACAATCGCCGTAGAAAAAAAAAGGAAAAAAAGGGACAGGGTTTAATCCCGGGCGTCCCCCGGACCCGGTCGGAAATTATTTTCAAACTCGGCACTGGTGCGCGCCGCCTGATTGTTTTCCCGATAGTTCGAGCTCGGGGGAAGCTGTTCCCTCGCCTCCTTTCTCTCTATTTTTCTCGCCCACGGTAGTAAGAGAAAAAGAGAGAAAGAGAGAAACTTCGCGTCAAAGTTCTACTTCGCTTCCGCGAAGTTCTCGTGGAAAAACTAGAAAAGTAGACGCGCGCGCGCGCGCGCGGTTATCGGTGTCGGACCGCACGTGGCCGAGAGCGTTACTTACGGGAAATCTCGTTACGATATCGGAATCCGAACCCCATACCACACCATGATCGATCCATCGACCTGTCGCACAGGGAGAGAAAGCTACGAGGTCCGAATTTGACTCTACACTTGAGGACTATTGTTATTTTATTAGGAACATTGTTATTATCAATATATAATATATGTAGTTGAGTATATATAGTATAGAGTAGGAAATGTATGGTATACTTAATAAATGTATAGTGGAATACAAGAGTATTATAATATACAGTACAGTATAATATATAGTATAATATAGTAGAATACAGGAGTAGTATAATATACGGTAAAGTATAATACATGGTATAATATAGTAGAGTACAGGAGTAGTATAATATACAGTACAGTATAATATATAGTATAATATATAGTATAATATACAGTATAGTATAATATATAGTATAATATACTATAATACTATATTATGCACTCCTCCTTTACTATATTATACATTTCATCTACTACACCGTACCTTTATTACATCTACTCTACACTTCCTATACCACACTATACATTTCTCAATTACACTATATACTCTCTGTACTACTATACTGTACATTGATTACATCAATCGCTATATAAAATCGACTTGGTTCCCGGGGAGCCTTGAATCGTTCGTCGCCCCGTCGCCGATCCCATGCCGGGCTCACGTCCGCCGCCATTTTCTAGAGTTTCGGACCGCGGGGGCGACCCCGTCCACACCCGGAAATTGGGTCGTTCTCACATGAAACGAACCATAAACGCGCCCCGGGAGGAAATCTTGTTATCCCTTTGCTCTCTCCCTCCCTCTCTCTCTCTCTCCTTGCTTTTGTCTACGTTTCTACGGCGCAACCGATTTCAGTCGACCGGCTCTTACGCCACTCTATCCCCGGCACTTCTTTTTTTTTGCTATAGGACGCTGAAATTCGGTCACCGTTCTCTGTCCCCTCGCTCTAGTGACTCGATAGTGAAAGCGGATTTCGTTCGTTTGTTCTGTGAATAGTGTTGATTTTTATGGGAAAATTGGAATTTTTTGGGAGAATTGAGAGATTTGAAAATCAGACGGTGGTTCATCCATGAACTTAATTATATTAATAATTATGGCAATAGTATAATGACGTTGTGTTGGTAATAAAATAATGTTAAGTTCAGAGCAGTGCAGTAAATCAATTTAATCCTTCTCGTCTCCTCGCAATTCCAAATTATTTAAATAATTTAAATAATTTAAACATTTTATTGAAATAATTTAAATTATTTATTTTTGCCACGAATGCGTAAAACGATCGTTTACCAGATAACAGATCGTTCCACCCTCCGAATTAAAAAATCAATCATGCCAGGTATCCTCGAAAACGTCTGCGAAACAGATATGACAACAACCCTTTCCCTTTCCCTTTCAACGTGACAAGAGCGACTATGAGGGAAACATCGAAGAAAGGGGATGATAACAGATCGTTCCACCCTCCGAATTAAAAGCAAAAAGCGACGGGGGGGGGGGGGTGAACGCGGAACCGCCTAGATAGTGTGTCCGATCGATGGACCAATACGGTTCGACAGCCTCTCGGAAAGTAGGCGACACTGGGGGGCCACGTGACACACGCGACAGGGAAACCGGATGTTCGCCGCCTGTCCTTATCATCTCCCCGTCTTCTCGGTTATCGGGTTTCCACGGAAGAGTGATGTATGCGACGGTGCTCGCGACGGAACGACGCGCGATAAAAATCGATCCGAGTCTCGATCTGCTCGATACATTACATCGATACATAGGCACCACTTAAATTACTTCGTCACCTTCTAAAACAACGTTTATAGCAACAAAGTTTGATTTTAGAAAAATTGTTGAACATGAAACTGCTGGTATGATTAACAAGAGTTAATTTGGTATAGTAAAATACGCTTGGCCGCTTAAAATGGAAATACTGTACAGCTGAAAAATTATTTCAGGACATAACCTGACATAACCTGAAAAATTATTTCAGATTTACAGTTAAAATGGCTTTGAGTGCAAAGGGTTAATTTCGGCTCGAGACACGCGGCATCGATTTCACCGTGTGTATGTGTGTGCGTGTGTGTGTGTACCTATCTGACCGCTGTCGCTTTGAGGCGCGTCTCGTGCGCCATTGACAAGAAGCTATACACACGCGCGCGCGCGGAACAGCCCTTGTATTACAATGGACGACAGGACCGCCGTCTATGGTATCAAACTATCAGATCCCAGTATCGCACGGAAATTGAACACGATTAGCACAATGGATCGCCTAATCGGCGACATCGATCGGCGCGCGTTTCTCTATCGCGTCGAACGGCGAATTCCTTGATATCGCTTGAACAATTACGCTTGACTGGAAGGTATAGTTAGAGAGCATCTTGATCGATGACAATTTCAATGGGTGATTAATTAGTTGAACTTATTATTCGGCTAACAAGATTTTTGAGGTTATCTCGTGCAAATTGACTCTTCACCGAACGGATTTCTTCAATTTTTCTGCGATTATTTTATATAATGTTTTATTGATCCTTGATGTGACAATCTTTCGAAATTAGTTTGTTAATATATATATATTGCACAGTTTATCGAATTTTGATTTTAGGATTTTTTCAAAATTGTTCCAGGATTATTTTATACGAAATTCTATCGAATCGTGACTCTAGGATTTTTGTCAATTACTTGGCGATTATTTAGTTTAAAATTTTGTGGGACAGAAGGGTGCATCCGCTTGCATAGGACTCAATACACTTGCATAAGACTGCATACACTTTCACAGGACTGGTATACGCTTGCATAAGGCTGTATAGACTTGCATAAGACTGTACACACTTGCATAAGGCTGTACACACTTGCATAAGACTGTGTACACTTGCATAAGACTGTATAGACTTGCATAAGACTGTACACACTTGCATAAGACTGTATACACCTGCATAAGCCAGTACACACTTGCATAATTCTCTATGCACCTGCACCGAGCTGCATAGACTTGCATAAGTCAGTACACACTTGTCAGGGGCTGTGTCTACTAGTCTAGGGCTGCGCGCGCTCGCTTAGGGCTGCGTACACAGCGTCGGGAGAGAGAGAGAGAGAGAGAGAGAGAGGAGGGTAACGTTGCACCGTCCAGTGTTGCGCGCTCGGGTGGGCGCTTGCTAATTGGATTACGTGACACGTGTAGCCCCAAGTCAAACTGGATTAAGGGATAGTTCACCGGGACGGAGGCATGCCATCGTAGACAAAGCGGATGCGACCCCGAGTCAAAGAGGCCACTTTGCCATTCTACGATTAGGTTTGATCGATAGACTGGACCCCCCTCTCTCTCTCTCTCTATCTCTCTGCACGGTACCGCACGTCCGCGGACATGTCTCTCTACGGGCTCCCGGCTAGGGTCGATTCAATTAGGTGCAACCGGTGTTGCAGTCCGTGCGACACGTTCCTCTAAACTCTCTCCTATAAGAACGTGCTATAGCGCGTGTTCGGCATTACTCTTAATTGATTTTATTCGACGTTATTTCTTTCATTTTATTTCGAAATTATCGACAGAAGATTTCTTTCTTATTTCTCGAGTTTTATAATGTAGAATTTAATATTTATCGGTGGCAAATTTGAATTTCTAGCAATTCGTCGAATAAATTCGTCGAATTTTGGTAATGTGAAAATTGTTCGAGATTACGGTATAAAATGTAACGTAAATATACAGGAAATTGCAAGATAAATAATACATTAGGAGTCATAATGTAAATATATCGTAAATTATAATACAAACATATTACAAATTGTAACGTTAATTTATTATATATTATTCTGTTATATTATATTATATAATATAAATTCATTATAAATCGCGACATAAATACAGTATAAATTATAATATAAATATACTACAGATTTTATGATGAATATAATATAAATATATTATAGAATGT
Source organism: Augochlora pura (assembly GCF_028453695.1). Taxonomy (NCBI): domain Eukaryota; kingdom Metazoa; phylum Arthropoda; class Insecta; order Hymenoptera; family Halictidae; genus Augochlora; species Augochlora pura. The sequence goes on along the minus strand of NC_135775.1, from coordinate 1,949,049 downwards.
AAGATGAATATAATATAGATATATTATAGAATGTAAGATGAATATAATATAGATATATTATAGACCGCGAGACGAATATAATAAAAACATATTATAGCAAGATGAGTACGATATAATATAAATATATTACATACTGTTATACGAATGTGTTTTATGAATATAAATTATAACATAAATATTGATTTACAAACAGCCGCCATTAAAGCGGAAAAGGTTAATCTCAATAAATCCATTCCGAACAAAATGATTGAACGAAGCTCGTCAGAGCGGTGGTGTTGCGCAAAAAGGGGCTTGCGTAGAGGGAGAGGAGCACCGTGTGCTCGTTCGTTCGCAGGTAATTCCGGCCGGTTCCCGGGCACTTGCATGCAAAACTGGCGTCGCCAGCGAAATCTGCATAGTCGATGCATAGCCACGGGACCGTAATAAACACGGCCCGCGACACCGCTGCGACCCCGTGTTCCCCCGCGGCGTATTCTCCCGCGAGTGCAACGAGGGATGCATTTCAGATCGGATGCGACGCGCTCGCGGACACGAGACGACCAAAGGATGCACGGACCGCGAGATAGTTGCATTAGACTTAACGCAGTTATCGCCGAGGCTGCGCACTCGTGAGAACCTTTAACCCTTTGCACTCTGAGGCACCGATAAAATTGTTCTGTCATCTACTAAAATAATTTTTATAGCAACGAAGTTTAATTTTGGATCAATTGACAATAATTTTTTATCTTAAAAAGCGGATAGCTCTTCGTTTAGACAAATCTTTGATTCAATCGAATATATAATTAAAATAATTAATTATTACAAATCTGTTCAAAAGTTCACTTTCAACAGCTGTAAATATTTTCTAGTAAAATTAAAATAACCTTGCAAGAAGCCGCATTTTCGATGGTTCCATTCTTCTCGATTCTTCAATTTTTTAATATTGAAACTGCATAAAAATGCGCGCGGCTTCAAGTATGCACTTTCAACGAGGATCTTAAAAATGGCTGGAGAAGGGGCACGAGATGAAAGGGATCGATAATCCGGCGATTAATTATTGAAACGGTCCGTAAAATAAAAGCGGCGGCCATGTTGGCGCAGCGGGGGCCAATTGATTTCGCCTTCCATTTCTTTTTTTTCTTTGCAACTAATCGGAACCGTTCGACTCTGCAGGATTAAAATAAACCTGCGATAAGTATTCAGGTGGCATGCGGGTCCCCTTTGAACTGGGACAAAAGAGAGAGAGAGAGAGAGAGAGAGAGAGAGAGAGAGAAAGAGTTTAGCGAGGATTGATAACGAAATGCTGAGCGAAACTACGCTAAAAACTCCGTGGAAATTCGTTCCCCCCCGCGGCGACATTTCCCGCCTCGCTGCAACTTCGAAATTACTTTTCAACATTTATTTTTCAAACCGGCGCGTCGGCGAGTTCGTTACTTTCGGGGGAGAGGGACTGATCCGGTTCGTGCATAATTAAATGACGCTTTTCCCAGCAACTCGTCGCGATCCGCGTTCGAACGATCTGTTCCCGGAAAAAAAGTGAAAAGTCGCGCGAATAAATATAGCCGGTATTATTCTGCTGAAAATCGTTTGAATTATTAGAATTGAAATTAGTGGAATTATTACACTAAAAATTGAATTATTGAAATAAAAGTAGAGTGAATTATTAGAATTGAAATTAGTGGAATTGTTACACTAAAAATTGCTTGAATTATTGAAATAAAAGTAGAGTGAATTATTAGAATAAAAATAGGCGGATAAAGACATTTTTATCCGGAAAAATCATGATCTTGACATAAGCTTAACCTCGAAGGATGCCGGCTAACCCGAGTCAAGCCAGGATCTAAGTGTACTTCGAGAGCCCAACGCGACAGCCTATCACGAGCCATCGTTGACGCACAAACTCCTCCCCCCAACCGCCCCCACCCCAACCCTTAGTCTTCCTTTATCCGCAATTATCTGCTGCTGTCTTCCTTTATTCCCGGCAATTTTATTCGCCTCTTTTATATCCTGTTTGACAAACGCGACAGTCCCTCCAACCCCCACCCCCACCACCTCTTTGTACTCGATCAAATTCTTCCTTTTATCATCCTTTATTCCCGACGATCCTTTTGTTTTTCACAGATTTTCCTTGCTCCGTTTTATCCACCACGATCCGTCGCAACTCGTTACGAGAGAGAGAAAGAGAGAGAGAAAGAGAGAGGGGGGGACTCTTTTATTTGCAATTGTCACCTTCGACCTTTCTTGTCCGTCGAAACTATCCATTTCTTCTGTTATTTCGAGGAATTATATTCCATCTCCTTTTCGTCGCTTTTGCCGCAGCTTCTTCTTTTATTCGATGAACAAACCGTCTCTACCTTTGTTCTCGATTCAACTCTTCCTCGTTTCACCTTTTTGTTTTAAGCGATATCTTATCGCCGTAGTTATTTCAGCGATTTTCTTCTTGCCGTGATTTGCAAGCTTTTATTTTTTAGTACGGTTATCCGTCGATCTCTTTTGTTATTACGGAGGATATATATATGTCTTCTTTGATTGTTGATGCGGAAGATATAGATTCAATATTAAATATTAAATATGACAGATTACAGATTCAATATTACATATTAAATATTACAGATTCAATATTACATATCCAATATTACATATTACTGATTCAATATTAAATATTAAATATTATAGATTCAATATTAAATATCACATATTACAGATTCAATATTAAATATTACATACTACAAATTATAATTAACGCCACGACACACTACAAATAACACATAACAAATCGCCTATTGCATCGAACTAATTCGAATTCATAAAACCAGAAAATAAATTGTTAATATCCCGCATCCAGCGATCGGACAGCCCCCATTTCGCATAAACATCCGCCGCAGTCCAGTCATCGACACGTCTCGCGTCGTTCCTTCACCGCTAACTCTCTCCGACTCTTGCACCGTTCTCATCGACCTCCCCCCCTCCCTCCCACTCCCTCTCTTCCGCCTCGCCTCTTCTCTTATCGGGCAGCTTTCCGCGCCAGAGAATATAATCGGCTATGACAATTCCAATCGAGCCCGGGAGCACACAATCCCGGCGAACCGGATTGATCGTCCGCGACGGATCCCCGTAGGCACCGTCGCGGCAACGTCACCGCGCATTGTAAATATGGAGCCCGACGGTAATCGATTCCGTCAGCGGCTGATAAATTACAGCTGTCGCGGAGGCAGTTCCGCGCGATGCCGCATAAAAATAGCCTTCCTCTTCTTCTTCTTTTTACTTTTATTTTTCCTTTTCCTTTCACTGTTTTTTATTTGCCTCGACGGAGTTGCAACAGTTTCATCCAGCCTGTTGACAACGGCTCCGATCGCGTTTCATCGAGAAGAAGGGGTTAAAGCGCTTCGAAGCTAGAGATTTGCTCGGGGCGCGTTCGCCCGGCTCCGCCGAAAGCGAGAGCGCCGAAACCACGCCCACGCGGGACTTTGACCCGGGGGGCGGAGTCACCTTAATAATCGCTACGAAATTCGCTTTAAAAATCGCTGCAAAATTCGCTTTAAAAATCGCTAGAAAATTCACTTTAAAAATCGCTAGAAAATTCACATTAACAATCGCTAAAAAATACAACGCAAAATCCGGCCAAAGAACAAACATGAGAACTCGGTCCAAACCAGTTTGAAAGTAATTTCCTAAGAGCGAGCGCGAGAAGCCGCGTCGAATCTCGCCGGTGGAAAATTGGTCGCCGACGATCCCGTCCGATCAATACCCTGCAAGTAGTAATTAATACAGGACTCGTGTAAGCACGGTGGAAGTATATACGTTGGAAGTGTGTCGCCCACAGCGCCGGGTAAACAGATAATAGGACGACGGGGTTCGCGGTCGTTATTACCGGGCGGATTTACGATTTGCCAGTGGAATCGCGTGGGCGTCGAAAGGCGTCCGACGCGATCCCGACGGCGTCGCCGACTTCCAAAGAGACTGAACAACGCGTATTGAATAGGGGGACGAAGAGAGAGAGAGATTGAGAGAGGGAGGGGACGCGTAACAAGTGGCATTTAGTATAACGATACGCTAAAAGGAGCGGCGGCGCCGGATGACTCTGTAAATATATTATCGAAACTTGGATGAGCGGACGTAACGCGATACCTGTTTAAGATAGACTCGCGCACGGATGTATGCACAGATATATACACAGATATACACGCGCAAATACGCTCATAGATATATACACAGATATACACGCGGAAATTGTCGAGGCAATTTTCCTCTGCGACTAAATACATTGTTGCATCCTCGCCGACGAACGCGAGGAAGTCGAATCGACTGCGGGATGCAATTGTCGACTTATAATCGAGAATAGATTGTTATTAACCCTCTCAGTACCGGCCAGAACACTCTATATCTGAGCGAAATGTTTAAAACTCGTTCGACGAAGTTTGATAAAGTTTCGGAACGAAATTGCAAGAATTTTGAGAAGCCTGATAAATAACAAGTTCAAAAAGGATGAAATTGTTGTTTAATAAAAATATTAAGAAAACTGTCTCGTCAACAATAACCAACAACGATATTTATTTCATCTGTTTTACTTTACCATTCGACACGAGACATAACCTACGCCTCTTTTCAACCCTTAAAACAACCACCAAACTTCGTCGCATCGAACTGTACCCAAAGACCCCGTTCAAACACAGAACCCGCTCTTACAAAATGGCGACGATTCGACCGGACGATGAAACAAGGAATTTCGGCGAACGAGATAATCCGGCGTAGTCTCATCTCGGTATGCAAATAAGCAGCGCCGCAATTACTTCGTAGAGCACCAAGCCGGGTCGAATGAGACGATATCTATGCAAGAAGAAATTTGCATCTCGCGAAATCCCGTGGTGTTCGTATAAAACGTCGGAGGAGAGACAGAGACAGAGAGAGAGAGAGAAACAGCGTCGACTAAAACGAAGCCCCAGAGATCGGCGATAGACAACATGGCCGGCCATTTGTCCTGCCGAATGACCGCGCGTCCCTCTCTCGAGAGAGAGGGGGGGAGGGGAGGTGGGGGAGGGGGGTGAAGTGAGCTCCGGAGGGCGATTCCGCCGCCGGGATTTTTCCCCAGGTGGATCTCTCCGTTGTTCCGGCCGCTTGAGCCGAGAGTATCACCGCGATCGTTTCAATTCCAGGGGAACGAGGCGGGCCGTTTAACCCGTTCGTCAACGAGTGGGATAACCGGAAACTCGCACGTACCGGATCAGCGTCGCGTAAATCGCGAGTCACCGCTTCCCGGCGGAACTTCCTTCAGTGCCGCCCACTCGCGGCTCGCGCGCGGCAAATTCTAATCTCCGCGAAAATTCGTTAAGCGAAGAGAGAGAGAAGGGTGCAGGGGGGCCGGAGGGGGAGCGACGGAGAACGACCGCGGAGAAAAAGAAAAAAGTGGCCCGGAAAAGTTTGCCGCGGGGCGAGAAAATAATTCCGGGCGGAGCCTCTTCCGCGCGGATTTTTAATTAATTTTTGTTCCGCGTTCGGCAGCCGGATATATTTTCCATGAATTTTTCAGGCGACGCGGGTCTTTTACGATGTTCGCGCGACAACAGCAATCTCCCTGTTCTGTATTTGATTTTTATTAGAACGATTTTTATTAGCGTACGATTTTTGTTAGGACGATTTTTGTTGGAACGATTTTTATTAACCTACGATTTTTATTAGAACGATTTTTATTAGAACGATTTTTATTAGCCTACGATTTTTATTAGAACGATTTTTATTAGCCTACGATTTTTATTAGGACGATTTTTGTTGGGACGATTTTTCTTAGCCTACGATTTTTGTTGGAACGATTTTTACTATGAAGATTTTTATTAAGACAATTTTGGTGATTCCAACTCTCTTTTTTCATTCCACCATCAACTATTCGTTCGCCGAGCATCGAGAGAATCCGTGCTCTCAACTCCACAGATTTCTCCTTGCCCCGCTCCGCCGTTCGATTGTCCATCAGCGTGGATATCGTTGTCGGTTCACCGCATGGACGGCCGATATACAACAACGAAAGAGGGGGGCACACAGGTAGCACGTTTCAGCCGGATATCCATCGAAGCGCCATCGATTCCACGGGTTTCGTTGTTGCGTTACGAGACGCGCGCCGCGACGCCCGCATTATTATCGCCGCGAGTGCATACGTCGCTCGAAACAGTCGGACCAGCGCGTCACAAATACCTGGCATACGCCGTGCCCCGTCCGATAAGATTAATTCCGAGCGGGCCGTAGCGCGCGCGCGGCGGGGGGGAAGGGAAGGGAGTACCGATATCCGCGCGCGCGAGAGAACGTCACGATGCTCGCCGGAATTATCGATCGACGACGACGACGCGCTCTCTTGTATTTTTATCGGCGACGCGTGCCGACAAACTGTCACGACGGATCGTCGATTTCTAGGACCGATATTCCAAGATGTTTATCGATCGTCGCGGCGCGGTCGTTGGGTCATTTTGACCCGGTCCCAATCGAAACCCCAATTCGATTCGCGGAATGTTCCTGTATTAGATTCGGTAAATAAGAAACGAGTAAAGAAGGAAAGACAGAAATGACCGAGTGAGTGGATAAAAAATTAAAAAGCTGAATAAATAAAAAACTAAATAAATAAAAAACTAAAAACTAAATAAATACTACTTGAAACAATGACCAGATACAAACTAGTAGATAGTCGCTAAACTATAAGCATCCAAAGCCCGAATAAATAATTACAATCACATCCCTTTTTTGTTTAAACAACTCACATTGTCAACATTCGTTGACAATGTTACACCAAATGCCTGACGTTCCCAAAGTCGCTCGGTAAATTGCGCATTGCTCTCGGCTCCCCGCCGCAACATTTTTCGTCCATTAGCTCTAATGCACACCCTCCCCCTATCCCGCCGCCTAATTGATCAACCCTTAACGCAACCATGCCTATTGTCCTATTGAAAGCGTTATCTCGATTCCGGACGCTGTTCCAAGCTGTTCAAACAGTATCGCGCGAACCCGTACAAATATCTTATTCGAACCGCGATCACCGCGCGTAAATGCAAACAGCGATACTTCGCGTTACAGTGGAACTCCATTTATGTGACCCAATTCTATCCCGCGGCGCTATCGTTCCCGCGCTCTCGAATTACGCGGAGTCTTCGCTTTCGGACAAGTGGATTCCCCGAGTGAGATTCGCCCGGCGAACGAATTGCGCGCGGGAAAATTTCGCCGTCACCTTTCGGAAGAGCCGATCTCGAGACTTTTGTCGAGACGGGGGAGAATCGTTCGAGAGACGCGTGAGAATTCAACCCTTTGAACTCGAAGACGTTTAATTTATAATTCTAAGATGATTTTTCTAATTTGCAGTTTTTTTTATTTCGTCCAACAAGGTGCATTTTATTGTTTCTCTTATGTATATTGTATCGCAAGAATTGAATTAATTCTTGTACGTAATTAAATTAATTAATTAAATTAATTCGACTTGTACGAACATGTTTCAATTTTAACCATTTTTTTTTTAGATGTAAACTTTGCCTGTGTAAACATTATTTTAGATGAAACAATGTTGTATTTTAGATGTAACAAAGGGTTAATACAGTCCGCGTCACTATATTATAATTAATACTGTACATACTATACCATTAATATTATACTATAGCGTAGCGATTCGTCGCTAAAACCGAGGACGGAGCGACGCCCCGGCGACAAATATTTTCAAACAACTGTGAATATAATTGACGAGGCGTATTCGAAATTGTTCGTTTCTCGCGTAATCGTCAGAAGCGGCGCTTTATTAATTCCGACGGAAGTGGCGCACGCTGAGAGCTGCGCGCGTGTCGCGCGAAGCGAAACGCGAGCGACAGTAACAATTTAGCGGGAATTTATTCCGAATCACGTGTGTGTGTGCAGGGGAATACACGTTTGTTAAACAATTCAGCGAACAGGCGCGTTCGGAAAAATCGAGTTTAAGGGAAATTATGGGCAACGAGGTCCACGGCGAAGTGAATTAAAATTAAACAAGAACTGCGAGCACGTTGTATCGCTAATGGCGTTTTAATGGACCCACGGCTCGCGAAGGATTTCGCCCTGGCATTTACCGTGGCCCACGTGGAATATTATGTTAGGGTTGAAATGCTGCGATTTTTATGGGACTTGACATTATCGTGTATAAATTTGAATAAAGCTAAAATTGTGTAAAAGAATTTGGGAGGAATATTAAGATTGGAGATTTTTGGAGAACATGGAGATTTTATAAAATTAAGGTTGTCAATTCTTGCTATTGTTATATCTTTCAATTTTCTTAGAGTCATGGGACAGTGCATGATCGATGATTAATCCTCCAAGAGGTTTTTTTAACGTAAGAAATTTGCATCCCTAAATTATTAAAATTTTACGAACAGTGTTAATAGATTTTTCGAATAATTAAAATAAATATATATAAAGGCAGCATTAACATTCGACCGTCGGCAAATCATTATAAGGGAGGGCAACGGTCACCGGTGACCGGCGCGCCGTTAAATCGCCCGTTGGCCGGAAACGGTTTTTCGCTGGTTTATCGGCTGGAAAATAGGAAATATCGGTCAGGTCGATCAGAGAGGGGGGGATTGACGAGGGGTGGATGCGGCGAGGAATTGATCTTGGTCTCCGGGCTGTCGTAGCGTGTTTCCTGCGGGCTATTCTTCTCCGCGGACCTGGTGTCGGTCACAGCACGAGATCTCCTGACACTGACACATATCGCTAAGCGTAGCACGTACGGCGTTGCGGCCGCGCCAAGGAAATTGCTTATCAGGGGTGAAACAGAGTGTGGCGCGTGTGTTGAGGGGTGGGGGGGGGGGGAAGAGCGGTTGGGGTGAATATGCCACGGGATGAGAACGAAATCTTTGTCGGGCGATCGATAGCCCCGGGTTCTGCGAGAGGAAAAGAAAGGGGCGAATGTTTACTAGGATTTCACTTTTCATCCTTTGATAATTAATGCGGTGATTAACGCGACGCGGGGAATTCGCTCTCATTTTACTTTACTCCGCTTTGGCTTGCTATGTTTAAATGCTCTGTTGTTATTTTAGTAGAATTTATTTTAATAGAATTTATTTTGCTAGAATTTACTTTGCTATAATTTATTTTACTGGAATTTACTTTGCTATAATTTGTTTTACTGGAATTTATTTTGCTATAATTTATTTTAATAGAATTTACTTTACTATACTTTATTTTACTATAATTTATTTCACTAGAATTTATCTTATTATAATTCACTTTACTAGACTTTATTTTGCTAGAATTTACTTTACTCGAATTTATTTCGCTAGAATTTACTTTACTAGAATTTATTCTACTATAATTTATGCATACATTCCTCTTGTCACATAAATGAAAAAATTACAGAACCTAAAAATTTCAACCACGTCAATTTTTATCGCCCACATATGGCAACTACTTTCAGTGCATCCAAGATAGATGGTAACAGTATCAACAACATACTATACAGTGTCGCGAACAAAACGGCGAGGATATTGTAAATGGAATTACTTTTAGAAATGGGTCTGTTTAATGGAGAAATAAACTGCGAAGCTGTATACGGCTCGCGAAGGCCCATAAAATCAGGATGAAGTGCACTCTCTCTCTCTCTCTCTCTCTCTTTACCTGCGCGCTCGTCCTCTATCCTCTGAAACGAAGTTGCATTTATTGAAAAGCAGAGTGGTATGCGAGGACTATTATAAAAATTGCAGAAACTGTGAAAGCGGATTTAAGTGCAGAAAGAGGATCAAAAGATCGAAGAGAGAAATGAGCGTAATCGATACACGAGGTCTGCTAACATAATTGTCAAGCCCATGGATAGAAAATAATTATGATAGAATATCAGCAGAATTGTTTATAAATAATTAGAAATGGTGAAAAGCTTGGGATATTTTTTAGAAAAGGAAGAAAAGTTTTTGTAAACGAAATCTGGATTTATTAAGACAGGAAATTAAATAATCTACAAGAGGGTGATGAAATTAAATTAATAAGAATTAGTTAAAGAATATTATGAAAATAGTTCTAGAAGAAATATATATATATTAAAAATTCTAACAATTTAATATAATTGTAACTTACGCCCTGTTGCCAACATGAAGGCGATTTATTAATACAATTTAATACAATGAAATGACATAACCTGACATAATTTTCTAACAAATAGAAAACAATTCCCGTAGAAATCGCGGCGCGACGCTAGTCGGATCGATTCTTATTAAACAGGTGCCAATTAGACGGGAGCATCGAGCGTGATTTATCAATTAGCCGGATCAAACAAGTCGCTAATGGTGATCAGGGGCGAGAAGCTTATGCAAACCCGGAGTTGCGCGATCGATCCTGATCCGGGAAAACAGATTTGAACTTTGCCAACGGGATCCGCAAGAGTCCCGCGGAACGCGGCCCCCGGGTCGACGATCCGATTTAAATAGAAAATTACGTCTTACATATTGCACACATTGTTTTCGCGGATGCTGCGGCGCACCAAACTCCCTCGGTCTGTTTCGTATTCAACCCTTAACCCCCTCTAAATATTAATAGATATTAATTAATAATAACTAAATATTAATAGATATTAATATTTATACTTCTAGAACTAGTCTCATAACATTCTCTAATTAAGTCTTATTAATTTAATACAGACTTCAGCACCCTCCTATAAATTATTTATATATATTTGAAGAAGTTTGCAAAATTGACCGGTCGCTTGCCGCCGCTTTGTTCCCTAAGTTGTTTAATTCTTGATTAATAATTGATGAGGAGAGCGGTCGGAAAACCGAGTTTACCCCTCTCGCGCTAACACCCTAGACCATCTCTCTCTCTCTCTTTCTCTCTCATTACCGGTGACGCAGTTCTGCGTCATTTTATATTTACGAGACGCTATGAATTGTGCAGTTAGCCGGAGCTCCGTTCGAATTTATGGTCAACGCGGGCTGTTTAAATATAAATCGATACGAACACCGTGCATCTGTTGCTTTCTCGAACGTTTTGTTATTGTTTCGGATTCATTCTATGGTCTTTTTTATCTATTACAGGGATTTTTTAAATTTAATCCTTTGATAATCGTGTTTGGACAACAATTGGTCTTTGATTATTTGCCATTACACGAACCGTTAACGTTAACATTAAAAAAGTATAATAATTCCAAAAAACGAACGTCTCGTTTAACACGGTAACCTCTGAATTTGAATATTGGAGCATTCTAGTCAATTTATATGAGAATTAAACGCATTGGTATTTATGAATTAACGTAAGAGCCATAATATAATAAATATAAATTTTCTCTCATGATATAGTAATTTATTTTTAATTTTCAAAGGCTGGTTAACGTAGCCGTGAAATAAAGGATATAGTGTAAACTCTCAAAAAGCTCGCGTCCCAGCGTTCATTTCGGCGCGCGATCGCGACCAACCAGAGATCGCGGCCAATGAGAGATCGCGGTGCTCGCGGTGAACACCGGCGGCGGAGGAGTAAACGAACTTCCGCTATGCGCGAGTCCGGTAGCGTGTCGTATAAAAGAGCATTAAAGTTCGACTCACCGGTCCAAGATTGACGAACCCGTTCCTGGCTGCCACGCGATCAGCGACGTGCCTCTCGGCGGGCTGTCGCATCTTCACGAGGAACGTATTCGTGAATACCTCGGCACTGGTGCCGGCGGCGAGGAACACGATCACCGCGAGTAGCATCGTGACGGGCCGGCGAGGTGCGCCGACGTATCTCGCATTCGCGTGAACGGCACCGGTCGTACGTAATCGCCACGGCCTGGTGTCCGTGTTGTCTGACGGTTTCTGGTGGATGGCGATGCTGCTGGTGGTACTGGCGACGACGTTCGTCTGACTGGTGACAGCGGAGCCGACGGAGTACGAGGCCACCGAGTCGCGCGCACCGAACCGAACGACACGTGCTCTCCCCATACTTGCCACTGGCCGACTGCCTCTCGTCTCGTCTCTCGATCGGGCCTCTCCGCCAATCAACGGCCGGGTAGCGCAACCCCCACCGGTCCGCCAATCGACGGGCATGCGCGACCAGCGACGTCGCGAGCTTGCGCGATCGTTAGTCTCGCGGAAACCGATCGAAGCGTCGCGTGTCGCTCGGGACGTGGCGACCACCGACGATACACTACTAGACAACACAACTCTATAGTCACTGTTAGCGGGATCCTCGCGTTACCTGTTCGACTGTTCCGCGAGTTCCGTGCTCGCGACGCCCGCCATGCGGCTGCGCGATTCTCCGAGGCTCTCTATTCGAGCAATGACCAACGTATTAACGTATGCTTCGTTTGCTTCCGATCGTCTTGCCGGTCTTTAACCGCAAACGCGTTCGCGCGAGCCTTCCTTACGCGGCGCTCTTGACGTCATATGGTGTATCGATTGAAAAGTATAGTCGTAATGGCGGTAAACATGCGCGGTGAGTTGTCCAGCGATATATAGCTGTCGCGGGATGTGGCATGTTCGTTTCAGAACCGTACATGTTTCTTCGGCTACGTTTTCTTCGAATCCCTCGTGTCGGCGACATTTATCTCGATAATCGTAGCGCTGCTCGGTCCGACGCATGCGCAGCGGGCGCCTTGCGCGGAAGTAGTAGGAACTATGACTAGTCGGACAGTAATAAGTACACATATAAATATACATATATTTCTTTTTTAGTAATGTATTGTTTCAGAGATTTTTAATTTACTTGGAAACAGACCAATCCTGAATGCGAATAGCACAATATATTCGTTAATAGCGAATGATAGAGGCGCTGTATGTTGCAGTAATTCCTGGCGCAGTAGTACACGCCCGGTTGGGTCAGACAAGGAGCACGGTGATTCAATTAACCTCTTAGGCACAGCAGGATTTGAAATAAAGTTTTTCGTAACTAAATCACCATTTTCTCTTAATATATATTTTTTCCGTATATATAGTATTAATAACATATATTCTTTTCTTAATATATCGTATATACATACTTTCACTTTAATAGTTTGCTTTAATAAATAATAAAACAATTGAGTAAATCGCGAACCATTCGCGAAAGGCACTATAGTGGCGCGTCGTGCCTAAAAGGTTAAGTAACCAATACCAACCGTGTGTCCACGGCTGATATATGACTTATATAAAGACACTGTCTAAACAATCTTTACAAACAAATAAATATATTTCGAAACCAATATTAATATACATCGACTTTTATACTTATAATTTATCAGTTGTCTCTGTCAAATAATAATAGTTCCTTCGACGATCTTCGAATAGAAAATCAACTCGATTCAAATACCATGGGACACGATTCTTAACTGTATTCGAAAGTTGTATCCGTACGTTGTTGAATGACGTATCTGTTAACTAAAATCTTTATTTGAACATAACACAGTTTTGCATCATAGAGGCACTAATAAAAGGCACGCCGATACGCAGAACAACGTTGCTTCGCAATGACCGATTCTTTCCCAGGTGGGCCTTGCCGAGGACGATCACCTTTTCACGGATTTCTTCACCGGAACTACAAATTGAGAATCAGACAACGAACTCCTCTGCAATTTTCGTTTCGCTTCCAGCTTCATCTTCGCCTCCAGACGTTTCTTTTCTATCTCCTGCGGGGTGCAGCGAATAGGCTGAGACGATTTCTCGGTCTCCTTCCGTGTGCTTAAATTACTGGTAGACATATATTTAACGGTACGGTCACCAAGTTGCCTTCCTTGCATACCATCGATCGTCACATTCTCGCTAATCGATGAAAAATCATTACTCGTAAACAGCACCTGGTCGTTGGTAATGGAAAATCTATTACTTACGGGCGAGTCGTCTAAATTCGATTGTTTCTCGGAGGACGTGTTCGCTTTACTGGCCTTATTGTTCCCGTTAGGATTTTTATTCTGTTGAAAGTACTGATCCGACAGACTTTTCGTTTTAAAGAACTTACGATTTGTTAAACGATCGCTTTCTATAAAAGATTTTTCAGTCGTGTCCTTGTGACTGGCGGTTTCGTAATCGTCCGTCAGATCGTTGTAAAATACTAGCTTGGAATCTTCGTGGCTGTTGGTCTTGTTATGCGTTATATTGGAAGACGTTGGAGCACAGTTGCTCGGTGATCTTTTATTCCCAGCAGCGTTGCTCTGTTTCGAATAAGTTTTCTTCTGATGATCCTGAACGCGATTGACGTTCAACACGCCGAAATCGTATTCGGACGACTTTGATAGCAGTATATCGTCCTCCATGCAGGTCGCTAAACAATCGTCGAACGAATCGTCCGGGAAATCCGACAAATCCTTCGACTGCCCGTTCTGCATCCTCATCGTGTTGTTGTTTAGAACATTTTTCTGCGCGCTGGAGTTCTTCGAACCGGAGATCGAACTGCTCGTGTTCAGTTTACTGGAATTGTTCGAATAGGTTTTGACGCGACTGCTCGTCGTGTTGCTCAGTAACAAACTTTTGAAAGATCCAGAGTTTCTCGAATTGTAACTACGAGAATTCGTATCCTGTTGTATCTCTTTTTCCGAGACACAAAATTGCAGCTCCTCTTCCTCGGCAACGATAGACAGCTCTATGCTACCCTTGCTTTTGTTTATCTTCAACTTCTCCTCAATTTCCTGGCTACACCTCACCATCGAGTCCTCGATCGAATCGTCGAACAAATCTTCGTAATTCGAGCTCTTCTTCTCAGTATCCTGAATTGTAATCCTAGGCTTGTCGTCGTCGTCAACTCTTACAATAAAATCTGTATCATTGTCGCTATCTAAATCTAATGTATCGGCTTCAGTGTGGACCTCGCTATCCCTTCCTTGCATAGTCTTCACCCTCTCCGTTATAGCTTTCAATTCGGCTGTCAGCTTCCCAATGTTCTCCATATTCTCCATTCTCATTTGTTTCCTTTTAAGTGGCTTGTGTAACAAAGGAGAATTAGAGTTCCTTTTCTTTTGCAAATATCTGGTCGTCTTGGGAGTATGCAAGATATTGGCAGCCGTCACCGGCTTGTCATTGGTGCTCTTGCTCGTGGAAACTTGCCAGTCCCAGGCAATTTCGTTGCCACCATCTTGGGTGCACAACTGGGAAATCGGACTGTAATTGTAATCGAGATCCGGGGAGTCCTCTGCATCGTACGTGTACTCCTTCTTGTGGATCGGTGTACTGTGTCCAGAGAGACGTGACTCCGTGGTACGTTTAGGAGAACTGATCTCTCTATCCAGCTTCAGGCTTTTCTTAACTGAAGCAGAAACGTGCAGTTTGTCCATGGCCTAGGTTCGAATGTATTGCACAAAACTTTAAAATAAATAAAACGACGTGTTCCTTACCTTCCTCCGTATTGTCAGTGCTTTTTTTCTCATGTTTCCGGGCGAGTCTTTTGGTCAGCTTGTTGTACTTACTCATAATTGTCGCAAAATCAATTCGTGATACCAATGAATACACGGTTTAATAATCGACGGCTAAACGTAAATAAATTCATCACATATTTTGCGAACTTACGGTAACCACGCCGGCAAGGCTTCCAAAAGGCTTGCACCAACGATATCAATAACTTTTCTGTAACTTTCTCTTTAAGTTTGTATGTACACAGTAGATTGATCTAACTCATATGTCTCAGTAATGAAATCAAATATGAAAGTAGGTATGCAACTTCACTGCTCAACACAATTTCGACATGGACGACGAACCGCGTAGATGGGACAGTGTCGTCGATTATTTAGTTTGAAAGCGCGGCAATATTGAAACGATGCTTCATTTCGATTTCGTTTGCATGAAAAAAATTCTACTGTACATACAAACGGATTATGATAATTAAAACATTTGATAGAGCGTTAGGGCTTTAATTTTAGCCTACCCCATTTAAAGAAGTTTTAAGGGAAAGCTTCGAAATATTATTTTCACTGCAAGTGGCGACGGTGGCGACAATTGTGGTAGACTTTCGAAGCTGAGAGGTTGGCAGAGCTCTACGCACGTGACCGTAACAATCAAACTTCTCGGCGAAACAATAGTCGAACAAGATACGAGACGTGGGCTGAATTGTGTTTATTATAGGTGTTATCGCGAACAAGGTATAGAAATAAATTTGTGCTTCATCCAGCCAATGCATTATCACAGGTATGTATCCCCAAGGGAAATATCAGTATTGAATACCACAGGAGTCCATCAGCAATAAACTGACTTAATTAGGTTAGTAAAATAAAGAGATTACGGTTATTATATCTGTAAGTATAAAGAGTTTTATATATGTTATAAATTTATATAAATTTACGTTTAGCATAGTGCGAGGATTTCTCGAATTAAGTGCCACGAAGTAAGTAATTTACCAATTTTTCTCGAACGCCGTGATCTAAGTTCCATGGACTTAATTTATTCGACCACCTTCTATATGCTAATTTGTCCAACGAAACTAAACTCTACGATGGAACACGGAGAGAAAAAACACCGTCGACACTTTGGGCTAGTTTTATTAATTCAATTAACAACGTGTTTATAATACTCTTCATCTTTTCCTCTTATTTATAATTACATAATTGTAATGAACTGTTTATTGTTTTCTTTAGACCCGTCGTCTTTCAACATCTTAGCGTAACTCATTCAAAGTCGCGGACACACGCTTGCAGAAGCACAATAGGATCAATCACGGTCA
The DNA here is from genome assembly GCF_028453695.1 of Augochlora pura. Taxonomy (NCBI): domain Eukaryota; kingdom Metazoa; phylum Arthropoda; class Insecta; order Hymenoptera; family Halictidae; genus Augochlora; species Augochlora pura. The sequence continues at coordinate 1,932,498 of NC_135775.1, read as the reverse complement.
TTATCATCGTCGTCGTCGTCATCATCATCATCATTGCCATCCTAATGACCATAAACCCCATGACCAACGTCATCGACCTCGTTACCGTTATCGTCGCCCTCATCGTATCATCATCATCATCATCATTATTCATCACCGCCAAACCCAATTGGAATCGTTAATCGTAACAGTCGTCGTCAGATTAATCACTCAGCGCACCTAGTACTTAGTTTTTACTGGATATGGCAGCTACAACTTATAAGAAATATTACAAAATCACCGAAGATTCGTTCGTTCATCTTTTGCGATCACGAATGGTATCGTCACACTCACACTAAACACGGATTCATACCGGGCACGATCTCTCTCCGCGGTTATTATATTGTTTCTTTATCATTTTTATTCTTTGTTTTGTTTGTTTGTTTGTCTCTGCTTGTCTTCTCTCTTTGTTTCTACGCGACGATTCTTGTCATGTTAACGATTTCAGACTTCGTCTTCGTGCGGAGTTGGGCCTGTTCGGAACGTTGTCGACAAGAGTAAATCCGCGCGGCGGTATCATCATCCGGCCGCGTAAATCGCTCGCGGAACGACGCGCGCGTTTCCTAAATACATTACAATATTTGTGTCGCCTTCACACGCTCTCCGTAGCATTATCGTCATCGTCAATTATCACTATCGTTATCATCATCATCATCTCTCCGTAACGTCGACGTACCTACGTATTTAAATCGCGTTTCTCTCGCTTCAAAACGAAGGATCAATGGGCGCGCGCGCGCTCTTCTTTTCTCTCTCTCTCTTTCTCTCTGGATCACTCTCTCTCTCTTTCTCTCTCTCTCTCGATCACTAATAAATTATCGCACGCGCGCGTTCGATCAGGAAGAACAGAGTAAAACGTATATCGGTCGCGCGAGCGCGCGCGCCCACGCGAACAAAGTGTATGCGTGTATATATTTATATCGTGTGTGCGTATATTTCGAGATCTTTACAAGTTAGTTGAGCTGTAAAATCGAACAAGGTTCTGAACAAAGCCGCGCGAGTGCCGATGTCGCGGAGCGTTTTCTTTCTTTCTTATATTTTTCCTCCTCCTTCGTAATTTTGTTCTTCTGCTTTCTTTTATTTTTTTGGGATTCGCGACTGCAAGAGATTCACACCATACCCCGTCCGTACACGCATTCACTCCTTCGTTCTATGGGCTGCATATGCAAATTTTTTTTTCTCTTCTAATTAGTCTTCTAGTAATTCAGTATTAATTAGTTACACAATTAATTTTTATTTAATCGCTTGTTTAATTAATTACCTAATCGTTAAATCTGTATATTCTCGTGGATCCGCGTTGTCTGTTTTTATCATTTTTTTTTCTCATTTTTATTTCGCTTACTGTTTTATTGTAGAGAGTAGAGTATCCTCGTGTGAGTTCTGTAGTGTAGAGTTTTATGTCTTTCTTTTTTTTTTAATACGGTTACACGTTACGAGTATCTCTACCGCGCGCGGCTGTGCACCGTGCACGTGCGCGTACATACGTCCCTCCCAACTTTCTCTCTTTCTCTTCGTCCCCCCCTCTCCGTGTGTATACCTGCGTGTACGTGTTCCCCTCGTGTGTGTCCCCCACGTGTTTACCATGCGGGTCTGCGTGTGCGTGCGTCTCTGCGTAAGTGTGCAAAACTGTGTGTGTACCTCCTCTAAAAATTGCTCGTTTTTGCTCGTCCTTCTTTTTTTCCTCTCCCCATCCCCTTTTCTCTCAGTTCAACGCGAGACAGTGTTTCGTATTATTTCATTATAGCTGGTATATTCTATCTATTTACTTGAGTTTTACGTGTTATAAATATCGTATAGTAAATCGCGTTTTTTTTGTTACTTCGTCATTTTCAGTTATGCGCTTTGTACAAGGGTGCAATGCGAACCGAGTGATATTTGTCGTTTTTTCATCTTTTTTCTCCCCCTTTTTTCTCTAACGGTGTTTTCTTTTTTATTTTCGTTTTTTTTTTGTCGGTCGACGGTGTTCATGTACGTGTGTGTGTCTGTGTCTGTGTGTGTGACGTGCGCGGAACGTAATCTCGCCGCAGAAAAGAAAAAACCAAAGTCCGATCGATAATCCCCGATCGGGACGTCCGAAATTTTCGATGCTTCGCGATACACGCCGATCTTCGTCCGATTTGTTGCGAAACGACAATCGAACTGGTCGGCGAATTTGATTCGTTTGTTGCCGCAATTAGGATAGACGATTGCGTGCTTGTTTCGAAATCAACGGAGCAAATCTTGATCACGGAAGGGGAAGAATCGATGGCACAAAGGGATCAAGCTTTACTCTACTATACACTAAAATCAGATGGCAACGCGGCCGACGAAAACTTTGACCGCGGATTTCAAGCGTTTGTAATTGAAACGCACGGGTTACGATTTCACACAGCTGGAACGTAGATAGAATTTGGAATGTTTATTGATTACTTTCGACTCATTGAAATTGCTAAACAGGGAGAGAGAGAAACACTTCTATATGTACCGCTGTGTTTCTTGCAATTGCGCAGTTCACTCTTCCAGGCTATCGATCACTCTAAATGCTGGTTCACAATGCTCGATGTAGGCTTGCGAAGCCTCCAAATGCTTTCTCACAATTTTTTCCGCTCGGCCATCTTGGAGATCATTCAGACGGACAAAAAAACATTCTGCCTAATAAAAACCGTGAAACAATAAAAATTACGGCTTTAAAGTTTTCGAACCGCGCTATAAAATTACAGAAAATTGCGATTCCAAACGAAAACGACTTCGCAGAAAAAACGCTTCAACGGATTTCAGTTACCGTAAGGATTTCCAGTTTGAAAAGACTCGAAAAGAAAAGTCGCCCCATTTCAGAAAACGTACAAACTTTCGAAACATCGCAACGAACACGGGCCGCGCCGAGTTACACGTTTCGACGGCTTGGTCCAATCGGTTGTAAAAGGATTGCGGAAGGCGAGGTAGATATCTCTCGTAGACTTCGGAGGCGGGTTCGGACGTCCCCGATCTGGCGGTGAATCGAGTCGAACACGCAAGGAAAGTTTCACGAGAACGACGGAAGAAACGGAAGCGAACCGAAACCCCGTTCGAAGAGGAGAGAGGCGGTGTGGGAAACCGAGCGAGAACTGGAAACGCAACGTAAACGATACGGTGTGAAAGAAGAGAGTAGCGCTCGCGCATATACTCGCGGGGGGAGGATTGTCGCCGCGACGACGTTTGCCTACCCCCTCGTAGACGTTTCGAAGTACTAGACGAAATCGGCGAAGTTCTCCTACTGCTTAAAATTACAAGTAAACGACTAGTTTTGTCGATAGTCCAATGTACCTTCAACTTGAACGGATTGACTATTTAACGGTGGGTTTAGGACTATCGACCAGTAGCGCTGCCCTAGTTTTTTTTTCTTCATTTCGTGTAAATAGTTTACAAGAGAGTACGATAGGAGGCAATAATAGGTTTTTCATTACGGATTTAGTCGATTGACAGATTTCGGAATAACGGTACACAAGTGTGTTGTCTCGTTCGCTCGGTCTCAACATTCACGGAACAGCTCACGAACGACCGTTCCCCATTCTTCTCGACCAACGTGCGATCAACCCATCCACCCGCCCCCCGTACCCGTACAACACCCATCACCCAAGCCCTGTAATGAATTTTCTGTTCTCGAATCCGTATCCCACGAATATCTGCATCCGATGGAGCGATCTCGCCGGGTGCCCCGCGGACGATGCGGCGCCTCGTTCCCTGGGATACTTCTTTGGTAATACTTGCACGGTTCCTCCCTCCGTCGTAGCTTCGTTAGTATCCGTGTACCGGCCGACGAAAACAACGATAAATTCGTGGTTGTGTTTTTGTGCGCGCGATTAATATTCGACGGCGCCCGGGAATGTCTCGAGAAGAAATGCGGCGAACGGAAGAAGGGAGAGACAGACACAGAGAGAAGAACGTGGAACAAAGTAAAAAAGGAAAAATGCGAGACGGTTCGGCCGTGAAGAGAGAAAGAGAGAAAACTCTGGCGGGGGGTCGCGGCAGAGTCGCCGCCCTGGGGGACGTTGAACGGATGGTATTCGTTATAGCTCGTCGATGGGTCGTTCTCGCCCTTGTACCCGATAACATATATATATATCCCCTTCGATGCTCTCTCTTCCCGAGGAAAACGGTTCAACGTCGGATCCGAGGAACGCTGTGATTATCTTACACAAATATCCGAGAGATATTCGAGAGACGTTATTATGTGTTCTCTTGGTTTTTTGATTGTCGTGTCCGGGCGCCCCGAGGGCCACGACACACCTCTCAGCTTTGTCTCTTTTGCTTTCTCTTCACCCCGAACATTATCAGAATATAGTAACGGATAAAACGTTGGCTCAGCAGCGACAGCGAACAGCAGCAGCGGCGGCGGCGACGGCGGCATCAGCGGCAATGGAAAAAATTCTTCGTGAACACACGGCCAAAGGTGTAGACGCGCCCTCGCGTTATCATTCGTTATCATGCTTACACAGAGATCGGTCGCAGGATCGACGCGGCGTGAAATGTATCATTCGTTTGTTCGTTCGATTGGTCCGACGTGTATGTACGTGCCTGTCTGTCCCGAATTGACCACCGTTCCGATATTCAGCGAGCACCGCGAATAGCTGCGGTCACGGGCAGGGAACAGGACCGTGCCGCTCCCCGCGAAACGATCGCGATTGGACCGGCCGTTCGGTGGATCGCGTTCCGACGATCATAGCTTCACGTTCGACGAGCCGTTGCAGTCTGCGATGTTGATTTGACGGACTGGCGTGGTTCGCTGTCAGTAGACCCAGGAAACGGGCACCCACTGCGGTGTCGTATGGACCCGTTCGATCGCTGCCTCCAGCTGAGCGATCGTCTCCTCGATGTCGTTGTTCACGATGGTCAGGTCGAAGAAGTGACCGTACACCTGCTTCAGCGAGTCCGACTCCTTCGCCAGTCTCTCCAGGCTTCCGTCGCACTGCAATAAACGAACAGGCGTTAGTATTTAGACTCTAATAGAATAGAAATATAGTTACATTTTTATTTATACTTTATACTGGAATTATTCAACTAATAAGCTTGTTTTAGTAAACCCAGAGATACAGTGATACAGTGACATCTGATGCCTTCGATAAGAATTACTGAATTACTATAGCTATTTTTGTACAATAAAATCTGTCAGCCCTGATCAGGATATAAATATAGATACGTCAGACGTACTGGTACTTATACATATAAAATATGAGAAGAATTTAAGCGTTACAGTTTGTCGCGGAAACAATTTAAGTTAGCAGCTCGCAATACTTCAGGGTAGGAAATTTCCGGTTAAGCGGCAGTGTTGCAGCTTCATAATTACGTCGATGGTCGATTAATCGTCTAACTAGTTAACCCCGGTGGCAATAGTTAGCTTCGTCCCCCGGGTGGTTAACGATCGATGCACGGCACTTACGTCGGCCATGTTCTGGAATACCGGAGCAGCGATGAATACGACATAAGGCGCGAACTCTGCCGTGCGCAACACTTTCAAGGCTTGCGGCTCGACGTCCAATATGGCCACCCTTCCCTCTTCATGGATTTTACGGATCGTCTCGAGCTTCGTCCCGTACATGGCGTCCTCGTGCGTGCCTATGCAAACAAAAATAATATTCTTAGCCGAGCTATTGAACGATTTAGATTTAAAAATTGTTTAATTAAAATAGTTAGCTAGCTCACCGTATTCTAGATATTCGTTGGCTGTTATGTCAGCCATCATCTCTTCGTGAGATACGAAATAATAATTGCGACCGTTCTCTTCGTCGTTCCGCGGAGGCCTCGTTGTATCTGCAACACAATGTTTAAGGTATTTGTTAATTAATTATGCTCAAAGGATCGATCGACGGAAAATTTTATTTTTGAAAATAGAAAATAAGATACTTGGTCGACAGAGATGTAACTTTTAATTAATTTGCTTAAAAAAATTATTTTACGAAGGAAACTAGGAAAGATAGTGTTTTGGAGCATTTTCCATGTGATCGACCGTACATATTAAATTATGATGTTAATATTATTCAAAGAATTTAAAACTCTATATTTTCTATAAATTTAAAGATAGTACTCACGTGGAATAGGATAGGCGTATTTGTCGGGATGTTTCGCGATGATCGTATTTTTTATATGCCGACGACCAACACCATGGGCTCCTAATAAGACTAGTGTTTTCCGCTGGAATGCAGGATCTGCGAATAAAAATTTGTCGAAGGCATTAGCAAGATATAAAAGTGTCCAAAATAAATTTAGAAAAAACTAAAACAAAGGAACGAGATTACGCAGAAGCCGAGTGTTCCTCGAGCAACCATAGTAAACGATCTATTGAACTTACAGGGTAGCTTAACGACCTCCTCGTAGGTGACCAGATCCAGCTGGTCAAACACCGCGTTGTGTTTTGCGAGATACTTATCCTTGTATTGCTTCTTTTTTCGGCCAAATATTGAGCAATTCACTAGAAAAAGGCGAACAACACGTTAATTACATATAAACTCGGACACCAGTTAAACGAAATATTCTGCAAAGGAAACGGATCCTGTAGTCCCATTTTGTTTTTTCTTTCTTTCTTTTTTAGCACGTTTAGAGCATCGATTCTCCGCAGAGTTGCGATAAAATGCATCGTCGCTGCACCAACGAAACAATAGAATTAAGGAACAAACCGAGATTGTTAGGTTTTGTCGTCGAATCGATTGAAAATGCAATCGTGGCAAACAATAATTCGACGACCAAGAGACGATAAAAAATAACAATTGAACAACGTTAATGTCTCTCGAAATATTAGATTAATTTTTTTGAGGCTGTTTCGATAAAATTATTTACAGAAATATTTAATTGGAAGAGCGCTGGGAAAATGGATTTCGATCGAAAATGTTTATCGTCGCGAAAGATGCGATCTGATAATGATAATAATATTCACGAGATGATAATAATAATAATATTGACGAAATAATAATTAATATTTAAACTTTCATCGAGACCATATAATTTCGAGTAATTTTTCGAGTAATTCCAAGTAATTTAGAAATCCATTTTTGCAACGTGTTCCGCACATTAACACGTTAACTACCACAGAGCAATGGCCAATCATGGCGGTACAATAAATGGACAATTTTAAAATGAAATCGTCGTCTTTGAAAAATTCAGAATATTCAAAGTACAAGATTTTAGGTTAGCAAAAATATGCATGTATATGCATATGTATACGTTGACTGGACAGTGAACGTGTTAAGGCAACCCTGCGCACAACCAGAAAGAAGTCGATTAGAATAGATAAAGAATAGAATATTTCCGACGGCAGAAACAGTTCCGTGGACGTGTACAGATGAGAACAGAACAGAGGAAGTAACGTGTATCTGCATATCGTATCAATTAATACACGTACGCAATATACTGCTAATGGACATTCATAAACGCACGTTCCTTTTAACTCGATCAACAGTGTGACGTGTGATATACGTGTGTATACAGGGTGTCTCTAACTTACGCGCACGTGTTAACAATCACTTTTGTTCATCCGACGAAAACAAGTCACGAACTTAATATTTATCAATTTTCCGTAAGCTATAATATAAAATATTCGATTTAAGAAAATTGTTCCTTTTTCGATGATAACATAAAGCATAAGCTATATCTAATACCGTTAAAAAAGTAAATTCGGTTTTGTATTGAAAAGAATTACAATTTTGTTGAATCCAATATTTTATCATGTGGCCGACGGAAAATCGATAAACTTCTGTCCGAAATTTTTTTTGACGGACCGACAGGAGTGTACGAGAAAATGTGGGCGAGAGTTGAGGGAACACCCTGTATATTATACAAAATAATAATATATATTAGTACATACAGAATAGTTATTTTTTCCTGCGAATTAAAATATCTTCGCTATTTTTGCTGATATAAATAAAAGTGTTAGGACCGCTAGGTTTAGTTTAAAACTAAAACTATTGTTGTTTATATGTCTTTTTTCATTTTATAGTTATTTTGTTCCAAATACTGAGGATGCAATAACCATAATTTAAAACTGAACAAAATTGCCCGGACGCATTTTTTCATATCTGCAAAACTGACGAAGATACATAAAAAAATGCAGAAATTAATATACTGTGTGTACCTATATATATGTATACATATACAGCGTGTCGCAAAAATGTCTAAAAATCTGGAAATAGATAGCTGAGGTGATTCCAAGCAACTTTTTCCTTTACAAAAACTTTCTACGAGGCTTCGTTCACGAGTTATTAACGAAAAACATCGACCAATAAGAGGCATTAATTTTTCATAGCTCGCCTCTGATTGGTCAACGTTTTGCCTTAATAACTCGTTAACGAAGCCTCGTAGAAAATTTTCGCAAAAGAAAAAGTTGCTTGAAATCATCTCAGGCATCGATTCCCAGATTTTTAAACATTTTTGCGACACCCTATACATAGGCTGTACTTCAAACACTTAGCAGTCTCTATGCTAGTCAGCATCCTCCTCGGAAACGTTCGAACAATTAGCATTGTACGCGCAAATAGAAGTATAAAAGAGCTACTATCCGTAGAATGTCAATCTCCGTGTAAGCGTAATTTCTTGTCTAAATGGTAAAAAGAGATTTCATTCAAGTCAGCCAGTTTACATAGAAGCCATAACCATAAAGGAGGGAAGTGGGATTCCCACAGTGAGATGGGTGTTCCAGCAGGTCACAAGATAAAAAGAAGAGGACTACCGGGTAGTCTAATGCGTAGACCTTGAAAAACTGGTGTCGCGATCACCAGCACTGCCACGATGACGTCGAACGAGCCCTTCGTTTCATACGAATAATTATAATGTAACGTTTTTTAATGTAATTTTTACCAAGCAAATACAAATTTTGTTTTCTCAAAAATACTTCAAACGGTGGGTCAAAACAGACCCGATCACCGCCACCCGAGTATTAAAAAGAACCATCTAAAAATCCATTTCAGAATTCCACCATAATATTCATTTTCAGCGCGTAAATCTGCGTGGACATAAAAGTCGACACAAATTTCTCGCAATATTCCGCTGCAATAATTCTATGGCCAAGTCGTTTCAAGGAGATCTCTCTCTTTGTAAGTTTCATGAAATTAGGCGCAGTCCACAGCGATCGCGTGGATCGATTCATGATCCGGTTCTCGTTCGTACGTTCATCGTGACGGCGCTGTGACGATGTGCTTTTGCGAGTGGAATCGTGTGAAACAAGCGTAGGTGCATGAAACGTAGCGAAGAGCATGCATCGAAGCACGCCGCGAGAAAACAATGTTTAGAGTGTCGCGAAGAGTATCCTGCTGCACAGAACGATCATATATTAACCCTTTGCACTCCGAACGATTTTGGACATTGGCTACCAGCTACTCAGCGCCACTTTACGGCAGAAACGTCCATTTACGAACCATCGTATTATTTATTATAATTTTGGAACTAAGTAACGTATTATAATGATATTGGTCTTATATGATTTGGTTGAGATCGAGGAATGTTTATTTGTAAAAAAATCAATATTTTATTGTTTATAATTTTGCAGAGTATGATAAATTTTAAAACACTCCCCAATATGCATTGCGGGCTGATTGTTGCATGTTCGACAATAATAATTTGTTTGTTGCCTGCTACCAGATGATTTCCTGTTAGAACATACTATACAGTCTCGTTTTCTTCGTCCCACATCTGGAATATGCAATTTATTATCTAATCTATTGTCCGCAGAAGATGTGGATGGGCGCGTTCTTGACACACGAAAATCGCCCCTCAATTGGTTAATTAGTGTTTTCACAAACTTGTGGTGTGTCATTGGCGTTTCATTATTTGTTTGTTTTGAGATTCGATATATGATGTATGAGTTTATCACACACATTTCCAACCCCCAAAAAAATAGTTTTCTCCACCATTTCAACGATTTACGGAGGAAACAATACGTCGAAGCGTATTGATCCGCACGATCCACACCACCCATATTTGCCGTATATTCTAAAACCATTTCAGGCTTATTCACTGTTACGACATTACCACTGCGTAATGTTCTGTGGGTAGATTGTAGTTGAGTGTTATAATAATTCGTGAGCATGGTAATAATTCTTTTATCTTTCCACGCAAGAAGCGTAGTATTATTTTTCCTGTATGCAACTGTTTTATTTGTTGAAAATTTTGGTTTTTTTATTTGTGGCGGTACGCCTTTTCGATTGATTTTTATAGTGCCAGTAAGATGACATTTCATCTTTCGCAATTCTTCCGCTAAAAGGATGCTGGTATAGTACCTGTCGGTGAACATGTGGTATCCTTTTGCACCAGGAACTCTGTCTAATAATTTCTTGTATAAATGTAGCGGAATCCTTGTGCTTACTGGAAGATCCGGCCGGGATATATTATCTGAAGTTATGCTGCCATAGTATGGAAGTATTGTGAATAAATATCCTGTTCTTGAGTCCGCCAGCGCATATATGCGTATACCCCACTTTGTTGGCTTGTTCGGATTATAGGTGATGAATGCTATTCTGCCTTTGAATTTTACAATTGATTCATCCACAGCGACTGCTTTATTTGGTATGAAATATTGTCTGAATTTTCCATCTATATATTCTAAATAGTTGCTGACTTTTTGAATACGCGTTCTTATCGTTGCATTTCCTTGCGTTGGTTTCTTCAAATGTAACATCCAAAATATCTGCAGAAATCTGGACCTGGTAAATGTTTCCGGAAAAAAAGGGATTCTACTAGTGTCAGCAGTAGACCAGTATTCTTGGATGTTGGGGAGCTGAATTAATCCCATATTCAGGATGACGGCAATGAATGCTAAAAATTCTTCTTTGGTGGTATCGTACCACTTGTGCCAAGTTGACTTTCGTGAAAGCTGCTTCTTTCCAATTTCTTCTTTGGCATAATTGTTGGTTTCTTTTATTATGCTGTCTACTAATTCTTCAGTAAAATATAGTGTAAAGTAGTCTATGGGCTCTTTTATGTTAGTTGGTACCTGTGGTCCGGCTATTTCTCCATGTAAATCAAAATTTATTGTGGCTGAGGGAACGTCCGATTCAGTAATATCCTCCCACTCTTCACTTGACGATACGTTGTCCTGTTGCCGTGTGTTTTCTTCCGTCCTACTTTCATCACTGTCGCTATCTATGCGAACTCTTCGTCGCCTTCTTCGTGGAACGATATCACTATCACTGCTGTCGTTTTGTCCTACAGTTAGTCTTTCTAACATGTCGGTATATAAGTCTATCTGGAGGTCATCTTCACTACTACTACTTGTGTCATAAGACTCAGTCGTGGTTGGACGCTTTGCCATTGCTCTAATAAAAAATATGAATAAATACATGGGTTGAAAATTTCTTATTGTTATTACTAATTCACAAGATAATATTTACCAAAATAGCTTTCACCAAACAATTTTTCACTAAGAAAGAATCACTTTTCCGATTTTCTCACTCGTTAGATCTGTGTTTCTGCTCGAAACTTCAAACCAGACTGAGCTCGGCTTTGAAAATCTTTTCCTCCAAATTTAGACTTGTTTATTTATAATTATAAATCTCACTATACATTGCGTGCTATGTTCGCATGCCGACCTTTCTTCTACGAACTCTCCTTGTCGCTCTTTTCAAGTGGCGTTGACAGATGCTCGGACCGTCGTGAGCACGCCTCTCACGTTCTCGTCTGACACAAAACCCGCTTACAGTTTTTGTTTATACTTAGTAATTTTACAATATTTTAATTTGATTTCTTGTGCCATTTCAAAAGGAAACTTCAGACAAACATGCATGTCTCAAAAAGTTGCGCTGAAATAACTCAATTCCCCGTAATCACTAATAAACTTTAATGTCCCCTGAGAGGGGACAGCTGAGTGGTATGCTAGAATTTCAATGTCCCCTGAGAGGGGACAGCGGAGTGCAAAGGGTTAATATATAGTTAAGCAAAGAGACTCTACTACCGCTTCGCCGATGTTCACGGGCAACAATGTGTTCACGGAATGTCCCGAGATAATTGCCGTGGGAAAAATCGTGTCTCTCGGTTTCGCTGATCTCTTTGCGTTACCTGGTTCCCCGGATTTCTAACCGTGAAATTCGTCGGCTCGATCTTAACATGGACGATTGCCTAGTGAAAATGACTGGATGGTTATGTTGTGCGAAATACGGGCACAGCTTCGACTGTTAGGCGAATGTGCATGATAGTATTCACAGAATATTGTACATAATAATTTTATAAATATAAGAATTATTTTTCTTCCAGAAACTGAAAGATTCTTGAGATCATTTAAAGCAACTTTTTCCTTTACGACAATGTTCTACGAGCCTTCCTTAACGAGTTATTAACGAAAAGCGCTGACCAATGAGGAGCGCGCTCGGCTAGCGCGAAGCGGCGGAGCCAACCCACTTTCGCTCATTGGCTCGCGTGTTTTTCGCGAATAACTCGGCAACGAGGCCTCGTAGAACATTTCCGCAAAGGAAAAAGTTGCTCCAAATGATCTCAGGAACATTTTAGGACAATATTTTTATATAAAATAATTTTAATAAATTTTAAATTCTGTCCTGCGACGGAAGCTGTGCCCGTGTATAGCGATCTGTACTTTGATATGATCAGCTACTGCAGGATGAAAATGTTTGTTAAACTGTCGCGGTGGCGTTTAGCACAATACTCCGCCATTATGGCAGCTAATGAGCTCTCTAAATCAGGATCTCTAAATAATGTCAAGGTTATTGTCACGAGCCACTAATGTCAACCAAGGTAAACAATACACTCCGTACGATCGAGCTCTAATTCTATTTTTTATATAATTTTCATATCTCTTTTTATATGTAATTTTTATATTTTTTTTTTATATATAATTTTAATATAATTTTTTATATAATTCTAATTTTTTATGGTGTCCGGTTCCAACCGTGATTTAGGAAGAATATTAAAGGGATTGCCGATCTCCGCTATGTGTCACGTGTAAAGGAAAGCCAATTGGCGGTACGATCGACAGGAAACATAATGCAATGACACCCCCGCAGTTGTACGCGCGATCCTGGAGCAGCGGCGAACGTATCGGGAACCGTGTTACGTGTAACATGCCCATACAATCATTCCTAACGTTCAATACCAATTAACCAATTTCTATGCACAGATCCGTAACAGAAGCTCGCACAGTGAAACACAATCATTTCACCCAACAAAGCGCTCTACTGTCTCTGCGATGTACACCCTCTTCTCGTCCGACTGATTCGAACGCGTCACGGTTACCGTTTTTTTTCGGCGGGAATTCGACGGACGCGACACCTGGCAACGTGCATTCGAAGGTGTATTACAAATGGTACCTATTATGAAACGCTTTTTTGGGGGCCTGAGATTACCGTCGATTTTATTGCAATTCAATGTGTTTATTGGTCAATGCTTTTACTGTTGTTTGAAGATAATTTAGTGAATTTTTATTTATTTATTTCTTGTTAATAAGAGAAGTAACGAATGTCGGCTCGCGCGGCCCCGAGTGACTGCGTTTTGTTTTTGTTTTTTCGTTCGAGGGGGCGGACGACACACACACCAAGGTCCCCGGCGTTTTCCTGTATATCATACTTATTTGGTTTCAGCTACAGTAAAGCGTTCTCCTGTCGGTTACTCCCGGGTCGCAAAAAATTAATGCGTGCATCGAAAGCACGGAACGAGTATGTTTTGTACTTCATGCGGACTACACGGTTCTACGTGACTCTACGCACTTGTATACCTGAAGGCAGAGTCATACCTGTCGAACCGTCGCAGCCTTCGGTGTGAGAAGAACATCCTCCTTCTCCTTCAGCATCTAGCCCCGCACAACACACAACAACAAGTGTATCACTGCAGCTAATTATTTTTCAGCCGAGGGCTGCCGTACCGTTTCATTTTTATTTTTTTTTTTTTTCGCTAACTAACCTCTCCTTTTTTTCGCTCCGAACTCGCAACCATAACCGCGAGAATCAACCGTGCATATCTCGCTTTCGTCCTAAATGGATTCTGATCATTTTTGAAAATTCTACCGACGTCTACGAAATTGAATTTTTGCAGCAAAAGTTCCATATTCCGTCAACGATCGATGATTATTCCATGGTTCATGCGTGTATTTTATTCGAACCCCTGGAGAGAAGTATTCGGTCGCCATAAATGTAATAAGATTTTAAAACTGTAATTTTTTAATAACAATTTTAAATATCCACGCTCATATAAAACTTGTTTAAAAAGCCTAAATAATCTACATTCTTTCTTGCACCAAATAACGACAAAATGAAAAAATCAGAACAGAGGTATTGCAATCATTGCACAGTAAACAAATCCCTTCAGAATTTAAAAAATTCTCATGGCACTGTTAAAAAAGAAATTACAACATTTAAAAAATTGAATTTGTCCAAATACCTTTCTCCAGGCTTAGTCAAAGTAATAATCTATCTCGTCGTTCTAGACACAACGTTCTAAACGAAATAACTAGATCATAGCTAATCGTTCAATTATTAAACAAATAATTAAAAAAAAGACAAACGAACGGAAACACTAGTTTACAAGAATGATCAATCAATCAACGCATTCATCTGAAATAGAAATGACAAATGACGTTTCGTGAGACTGTAAACAACCCTTAACCTCTCAACTTATCCGAGGCTCGTGTACAGCCACGGTAAAACAAAAAGTAAAGCGCGGGAAATTCGACGGGGAAGGCCGGTTAAAGATTTTGAAATTCCGCGCGCGATGTTTTTGCAACGTCGCCTCGCCGGAAACGGAAATTCACGGGCGCGTTTATTTAGAATGACATCGAACGATATACTACATGCTTCATTGACAACCTGCGCACAGCTAATAACACATACATGACATCATGTTCACCAGCACATTCGTTTCATGACAGCAGCGAGAATAGTGGAAGACAAATCGAAGAATTAAACGTGAGAGGGGTATTTGAGAATGGATCGATATAAAGGCGAATGGGGGGGGGGGGCAATATTTGAACGCGCGGAGCATCGCTTCGTTTCTCGTCTTTCCACATTTTTCACGGGGATCGAGAGAGTTTGAACACCGGTCGGTACAATGCGATCTGCTGGAACCTATGGTTTTTCTTTTTCTTTTACCCTGAAACGTTCGATCTTGCGCTACAAGTCAATCGAGGGAAACGACGCACTGGTCGCATTGCTACGAATGCGCAGGAAGTGCGGTTGTCAGGTTATGTCGACACTTATTTCTCTTAGCTTTTTTGGTAGCGCATTTAGAATATCTTTTAAACAGTTTATCATTTAAGACCTATATATTTAATACTCTATAATTAAATTTATGTCAAGAATTTATAGTAATTTGAATTAAGAATTTATTATAATCTAAATCAGAAATGTACGACGATTTAAATTAAAAATTTATTACGATTCAAATTGGAACTGCGTGAATGATTTAAATTAAAAATGTATGGCAATTGAAATTAAATATTGATTGCGATTTAAATTAGAAATGTGTAATAAATTAAATTAAAAATGTATGACGATTTAAATTAAAACTATAGCAGAATTCAAATGAGAAAGATATTACAATTGAAATTTAGGATTGATTGCAATTTAGATATCTATCTATCTATCTGGATATCCACTAGAATTAAAATTATTTTATTCGCACTACCAAAAATACCTGAAAAAAGAAACAGTCGATAAAACTGAACGGGCACATCCTGTGCATCGTGAAAAATTAGCCCGGTTCACTGGAATACCTTTGGCATTGGAAGAATGAAACGAGCGAGTGACCAAAGACAAACGCAATTCGGAAATGCGAGCCAAACGTAATCTGATGCATACTCTGCTAATCTGCTTTATTATATTGAACGAATATCGCCGGCCTCGACGACACACGGGGCTTTTTTTTTTAAATAATGCACCTCTATCCAATTTCGTTCCCATATTCTGATAATTCTCGGTGACACTCGGAAATGCGCTTTCGTGTAGAGCAATGCATCCTCGTTGCGTACGGTGATCGAATTCCTAATTATCATTTTAATAAATTTCTTTAAAAATGATTGTGAAGTTGATTTGATAAAAATAGTGTCAATAATAATTGCCATATAAAAATCCATATAATTGCCAAGTTAAACATTGTTAACGATATTGTAACTTTAATTATACTATTATCTTGCACCTACGTCGACCACGGAATAACTAAATAGTTCAGAGGAATATACAAAGAAAACAGTTTTCATATTTCTCTTCCAGTTAAATTAATTTCCACGCCATCTAGCAACAAAAATAGTGCCCCGCTTTAATAGTAACATTTTTATACTTGCCACAGCGAATTTCCAAAATCCACATTCATCTCGATTTCCAAAAAATTCCATTCACCATCCACGTAATAATTTCCACACAAATTCTCTAAAGAATTCACCTTCCATATCCCATTTACAAAATCAATGCTTGCCTAAACGGAAACTAACAATTTAATCATTATTTATTTTAAGCCCCAATAAATCAATTTCCCTACATCAAAGACCCGGGCAATAAATTCGGCATGCTGGCGATAGAAACGCCTCGGTGCGTCTTCAATTCCGTAGAGACGACCGTAGAAAGCTTTCCCGGCGTCTGGGAAATGTCAGAGATAGAGAACACACAAAACCAGTACCGTACGCAACGAGACTGCACTGCCAACAAACACGGGTCGGCGGACAGATCAAAGGGATCCCGCCGACGGCCATTTCCCCGGAAGACAGCGTGTGTGTCACGTGAATCACGCCGCTCGGTCCCGACGCACAGTGGCGCAGAAGCCGGAAATCGCGGTCGGAAGGGCAAACATCGGAGAAGCCGCCGCGACGCGGCGAGAATTCAAGCTTGCCGATTTACCTCGAAGAAAAATCGTGTCTACGCTGCGAAACGCGCTTCGAATTCCGGCTGGATTCAGGACGAACACTACGCCGTGGGGACAACGCGAACGGACCTCCAACAATGAGCCGGAGAATTTATCATAAAAACACACCACTGTGCGAGGCACGCGCCCCCCTCTCCTCAACGAGTCTCCACCGTTCGGACGATAGCCAGCGCAACCACCGACGGAAAAGACCGAGCGCTACCGATCCTCGTCGAACGACGCTCGCCGTGGTTTACCGTACACGGTCGCCGCGACGCGCGCGAGCGTTGTTTACCTTGTTCTTGTTTGTTCTTCTCCATCGCCATGTAAGCGATGCGTCGTTCTTGCAGCTCTGGCGAAGGTATCAGGCCCGCGGAACCCGCCGCGTTGTCCTTCTGCGCCTGCCACCAATAGTGATCGTCCTTGCTGATGATCTGCAGGATGTCGCCGGTCTTGAACGCGATCCCGGCTTGGGCGCACGGGATCAGCTCGTCCTCCAACGGATCGTAGTCGAACTGCGCTCGTACGAAAATCTGTCGACGGCAGAAACAACATGGTTGCGATTAGTCTTGTCGAGAGGGGATGGGGGACAGCACGGTTTGTGTGTTACTTTTTACACGGATGCTCGCTAATCGGTATAATTAGTGGTTCTGTATACGAGATCGGTGGAAGCGACATCCAAGTATGGTCGTGGTTGCTCGCGACGGTGTCGCTAGGGGGACGTAAAAGTGACGGCTGCTCGCGGAAGCTCGCTTCGAGTTGAACTTTTTACAGACGTTTAAGGACTGTTCTTTTTACTGTGTTCTTTTTACAATACTATTTCTTGTTCCTTTATTCTATCTATTTTTAAATTTTATTCGATAAACACCATATTTGATTTCTAAACACTGTTCATCCTCTACTAAAAAAATACACAATTTCTATGTTCTTTCATTTCGTTTCTTTTCCAGGAAAGAATTCACCGCGTCTCGCTCGACGAACAATAAAGTCAATCACAAGGAAGCACAATTAACAAAAAAACGAGCAGAAGACGGGAAGGATTTGTTCGGCGGTCAGTAACCGACTTCCGCCGGCGTAAACACAGTCCGTTCGCGAAGAGGAAGCGAGCCTTCGCGGGGGCAGCCGATGGGGACAAGAGAGAATGTCAACAGTGCAAGAAAATTCCGTTACGGTTCTTCCGTGGGTGTCGGGGGTGTTTCGGGGTGGGGTGTGGGACGGATGGTAGATTAACGATCTCTCACTCGGATCACCGGAAGCATTTAGGTTAATAGAGAGAATCGCGTTAGAAGTAATTACTCGTTGGCCGGGGTACGCGGCGCGGAACGAGGGAACGCGGCTCTCGTTCCGTCGCCTATCCCCCCAACCGCATCGATCGCTGCGTGTTCGATACTACTTTGCGACTCCAGCTATAGAGGCTAAGGCTATTTGGCAAACGAGATGTCGATCATGGCAACAAGCTTCCGAAACAAGCCGTAGGTATGCGACAAGTGTGTGCAAGCGTCAGGCGATAGAGTTTCTGGCAAAGAGCTGCGATCGGTCATGCTCCTCTAAGAAAAGAAGGTTCTTCCGACGGTGAACGCGCCGAGGTTTCACCGTGATCACAGGGTATTCGAATATTCTCCTTGCAATCATCGATTTTCTTTTCTAACGTTCGCTAGGTGATTGCAGGAAGAATACCGGCCAGATTTGAAGCGCACCCTCTGTACGCGACGATCGGTATTACAGTGTCGTATACAGGTTTCATTGTCATGTAAACCAGCGATCGATGCGGATCCGCCACGTCGAAGCACCGTCCAAACACTTTACGAAAGAGGGATGCATAGTCGTCTCGGCAATCAAATTCCGCGTAGACTGCGTCAACTGCGGCTGCAAATTCTGTTATGGTTCCTCTGGTCGTGATCGCCGTTGCCGTGCGTTCGCTCAAATCCCACGTGACTGTGACCCGGTGACGTCACAGGCGAGCAGTTTTCGACGAAGGAGAGACAAGCAGAGAGGGCGACAGCGTGGCGAGAGGGACGCTGCGACGACCGCGATTGGTATCGTCGCGTCCGTCGACCACGCCTCCTCTGCCCCCCACTCCGTCGAAATGCTCCTTTGAACTGTCATCGGCTGTGTCACGTGACGTTCGTGGGATCGCAGGGCAACGACGGTCGAGATCCTGTGTGTCTCCTAACTGCGGCAATACATTCTGCGAGAGATTTTTTCGGATGAGAATTTCGATGTTTCTTCGCGCCGTTTCGACGGAGTTTTAGCGCGCGATAAACAAATAATAAATATTCTTCTCGCAAGTTTTATTCACGGTCGTTCCCTCCGGTTTCCGGCGACTGCGCGATCGGCTCTGTTGTTCCGGTTATTAATTCTGTCTCGTTCCGGTGTCTGTTCTTCTGCGCGACGATGCTTTTGCGTATAAATTGAACATTTCGATTCGTTCACGGTGCGCACAGAGTCGAGATAAAGGACTGAACGGGTACGACATATTGGAAAAAGAGCTTTGTACCGGAGAAGCAATACGGGGTTTCCATGGCACGGAGCTGGAATAAGAAATGCCGGGTTGCCAGGAACGATCGATGGGTCGGCGGCTTCGATTATTGCGTCGCGAGAAATATAGAAATAGAAAGACGGATATATTTTAAAAAATAGTTACTATTTAGATTTAGTTTGATGCTACTGGTATTAGGCATTTATGACTTTAGATTTTATATCGGTTTACCGACATTACAAAACGAAAAACCGTCGCGAAAAATTCCTCCCAAAAATGTGCGATCTGTGACCAACGAGCCGCGGAGCTAATTTATCGTCGCCGGGCGATGTTAAAAGGGAAAGCTCGCGCGCGAAATTGTTCTCTATATCCCCGCAGAATGTATTGCCATAGTACGACGTCCTCGCGGATCGTTTCCGCGGAAGCGGCGATCATTTTTCACGGCGAAGCGTTTATACTGCAAGCGACAGAGAGAGCGTAACTGTGTCGGATCACTTAGGTTCGAACCGGTCCCTCGGTTCGCCGCAGTAAAAATTCCGTGCTCGCCGTGGTGTCCGATTAATTATGGAGGAAAACGCGATCGTATTCGTAAAGCGTTAGAGTTCCGTCGGTTCGCGCAACTAACCGAGCGACTCGGCCGAAAAAAAAAAACATAATCTCTCCTCGAGAACACACGCTGTGTTCCGCGCGCGCGGAGTTTTGCTTCTCTCTCTCGGTTGGTCGCGATAGCGGATCGAGTTAGAATGAAACTAAAACATCATTCTGTAGTCACATACACGCTCTGGGTAATCACATCGACAAAACGACGGTCCGCACGACGACGAACGTGTGTCGGCTCGTCGAGGCGCTCGGGAGACGTTCGACCGGCTTCGAAACAGTTCCGCGGCGTTTGTAAACAACGCTACACTCGCGGCTCGAATTTCATTAGGCTAAAACAACGTAACGGATACCGCAGCTGTGCTTCTCTAGTTATACTTTGCTACTCTGATTTCTTTTATGCAGCGATTCATTTCCTCTGGCTTTTTACTGGATGATTTTTAGACTGTGAACCTTTATGCTCTTCGAATTTGTCCGTTGTACTGTGATTTTCAGCTTTGACTGCTGGGTAATTCAACGATTTTATTCAATTGAAGTGCAATGCTTTATTCGAGCAAATGGAAGCGTTGTATGACGTCAATAATATTTAATGAAAAAAATGAAATGAAAAATGTCATCGTATTTGATTTTAGTGAATTAAAGTATTCCGGAGAATTTAATTATTCGTAGCAACAGAATATAAAGTACAAAATCGAAGTCTACTATATAAATCTCGCATGGTTTAAAATATTAAACAAAAGGAAAAATTACTAGAAGAAAAAATTAATTTACATCCGATTTCCGTGTCTTTTAATCGTCTAAAAAAATTGTCATCTCGCACAAAGGTCCTTAGTCGATTGATCATCAATGTTGTCATTGTAGCACTAACTGGACGACGAGAATGAAGTAAACAATAAAATATTCGTATCGAGCACAGCGGCCCGGCGTGTCTCGAGCGGCGAGAGGCTCCCGAGGGCCGTCCCTTTGACCTAATTAAAAACCATCGGCAACGAACAAGTCCGATCTAGGCGATGCATGTACATACAACACGGAGAGTTGGCTCCAGGTCAGTATCGTCGTTACTGAGAACTTTCGGTTCGCGGGACAAGCTGAAGCACTGGATGCTGCACAGTATGTGAAACACAGCGGACTGAGCACACGCACGCACGCAGCACATACACGCGCACAAACGCACACACGCACACGCGCGGACACACGGAACACGCTTTTTGAAAAAACAAAGCCCGCGATATGCAGAGAGTATGCATTCGGGCCCTCTACGGTAACAAAGTGTGCGAATAACAAACGGCGTATGATGGAGATAGAATAATGATGTATACAGTGAACGATATATTATATATATATTTGTGTATTTATATATAATATATAAAAGTGCTGTGCGAGTTTTGTCCGCGCAACTTGGCGAACGGGACCGCAAGTCGGTTACGATAATGAGGGGGGCGTTGAAGAGGGGGGCGTTGGTGTAGAAAATGGTGGGGAGAGGGACACGTGATGAGAGAATGTAGTGGGGGAAGTGGCACGTGGCGGATGAATTTGTGTGTTTCACGGGGATCCAGCTCTGCACGAATACTGCCTCTCGAGATTCTCTTTCTTTTTCTTGGTTTTCTGTTATCCTTTGCTTTTCTATTTTCTTTCGCTTTTTCTTTTTTTTTCTTCGATTTTTCCGTTTCCGTCTCGTCGGGCAGATGCGATCAGACACTGCATACGGCGCGAGATACGTTTTCGCCGCTTCAAAGGTCGACGCGAGATGTCGTCCTGGCTGCCCGGCGCTTTTCTTTGCTCGTCGCACGTCTTTTCGTGTAAAAAAGCGACTAACGAACCATCTAAGCACTAATCGGGTTATCTATGTGACTGTGGCATGGTGAGAAAGTCGAGTTATTTTTTTTGGTTCGGTATGGAAACGTTGTGCGAATTTATAGAAAAGGATTCGAAAGTGTCGATTGAACGATGATCGTTGAACGTTAAATTAAATTTAACATATTTGAAAATTACCTAATTAATTAACAGGTCTGCGCCATCAACAACAACAAAAATACCGAAAAGACTTTCTCACCATAGAGCCGTAACTCTGGCGAACAAAACGAATTGAAGAATTTAAATAATTTTATCGTGGAGTAAATACTGTGTACTGTAAAATGAATCGTGTAATAAAATATTCTGTATAATAAAATACTCTGTATAAGTTCGTTCCATTAAATAACAGTCTTTCACGCAACAACAAAGAACTTCTCTCCAAATAAATTTCCAATTCTACAAGTCAATTAATTTTTCAGCGATTCCGACATATTTATTTATTTCGTCTAACCGGGACGCGATTGTAAAAAGTTCGACCTTTAAATAAATCCTATTAAAAAGCGACATAATTTCGATCCCTGCTCTACATTGACACAATGATCGTCTCGCAGTGTTCTCGTCGACCACGAAGCTCTCTCTTCGAAGATCGCCAATTCGACGAGCATCGTAGTCCACGATCTCTCGTTCGATCGGCAGCGAAAGAAGGGCTCTCGTGCGTCTAGCACTCTACAAGTGCTAGCAGAGCGAGAAATAGACAGAGATAGAGTCAGAGAGACAGACAGAAACAGAGATAGAGAGACAGAAATAAAGAGAGAGAGAGAAGGGAAATGGTTTTTCTCGTTATAGTAATCTCTTGTTTAAAGAATCTCTAGTGACCCGGGGCGTGGTGTGGACGAGTAAACTGAAGAGAAACGCGGGCACGGTCCGCAGGCGGCTACGCCAGATTTTGAGTCAAAGGAGTGGGGGCTAGATCACGTGACGCGCCACGATTTCTGGAGTGGCGCGCGCAACGGTATACACTAGTGTCGTTAGTCAGTATTTTTCTTTAATAACTCGTGAATTACGCGTCGTAGAAAATTTTTGCAAAGGAAAAAGTTACTCCAAATGACCTCATCTACCGATTGCGAGCGACTTTTCACGCGATTCACCCCCACTCCTTCGACTAGAAATCCGGCTGCCGCGCCAACGAAGCGTGAACGCGTTGGGACGTGATGATGGTCAAGTGGAGACCTACATTTTCTGCAGTGGTGGTGTATGGTGATCGAATGATCGGGCGGCTTGAGTCTGGGTAAAGTCTCGAAGGCCCTGAGACGACTCCGAGACGGTCCTAAGCCTTGAGACTCGTCGGCCGGACATAAAATGTGAATGGAAAACCGACGTCGCTGCTAGGACCGCCTCGACGTTACAACGATCGCATTAATCCGTTTCTTTTTTTTTACTCAGACTCACGCAGCGGACAGACGATACATGGACGGTGTGTGTGTGTGAGGGAGAGAGAGAGTGGCGTGTATGTTCGACAAACGTGACGTATATATGGTGTGGGTATGTATAATAATGTTATATGTATGATAAACGCATAGCCTTCTAACTACAGCAGTCCAATCACACCAGATCAAGTGGCGGTACTTACTAACACTGGCAGAGGCTTAATCCTGAACAACTAGAGCGTTGAAAAAACAGAAAAAAGGAAGATCGATTAATTAAACATGTTCATCAACTTGATCTTAGGCGAATGTACGAATGTTCTATTAATTTCTTTTCTCTTTTCCGACTCTAATTCTTTTTCGTTATCATTATCTCTTTTTTTTTTCTCGTCAATCGTTAAAACTTTCCCTCTCCTTCGTTCGATTTACTCTTTCACATTTCTTTTCTCGACTCGCTTTAACTTTATATTCTATGCTTGTTTTTTTTTCCACATCTTTTCTTTTCGTTTTTTTTTTTCGTTTTCTCGTTTCTACTTTTTTTTTTGCTTATATAACTTTTTTTTTATTGTTCATTCCCTTGGTTACGATAAAAAAAAATCAACGATAAAAGAACCACCTACGGTTGGGATGCTCGCGCGCGTCAACGCTTCCGAGAGTCACGGTGCGCGCGCATTGCTGTGACACACAAGGGCAGCCTTCTCCTCTTTCTACCATCTCCGTTCGAGCTCCGGTCGAGCTGTAATCGTTCGTTCACCACCGAAACGGGAGCCGATCTCTACCGAACGTATAAATAGGCGCGCGGCGGAGTCGAGGGCGCCCGCGGTTTAGGAAATCGGCCGGCGAGAACCGGCGACGGACCAATAGATCGGCCGGCGAGACGCGGGCAACGGCGGCTGCGCGGCCACGCCCCGTTTTCGCCCGGGAAACATAGATTCGTTCGTCGGCTCGCCGAACCGTTTCTCTTTTGTTTCGGTAGCGCCGATTCGTCGATGGTCGCGCGCGTGAATTAAAAAAGCAGGGGAATCTCACTAGTTGAGGACGAATTCGACGATGGAACGCGGTAGTGGATGAACGCGATTTATATACACGGGGTGCGTAAAACACACGGTGCGTGACTCGATGGGGGAGAGGCGCCGATTTGGCGATCGTGATCATTCGGGAGGCACGACGTCGGACGAGGCGCTCCGAGCTGAGGCGACAGCTACAAAACTTTAATAATGATAAATAATTCTTGAAATTGATAAATAAATAATTCAGAAATAATCCAGAAGGTAACATATTTTGAGAAACTAAAATGGTATCACGTGGTCAGTATCGCAAAGACAAATAATTTAGCTTTTTAAAAAAAATTAAATTTTATTAAAAAAAAAAAATATTCTATGTGGAATAAATAATTTTCGTTATTCTAGAACGTTTTTTCTTTAATTTAAACAAAGGAAAAAAACATTTATATTGTTTCTGTCAAAAGTTCTACCTTATCCCCACCTCGAGCTCGGAGCCTCGGCTTCGGAAGCCCGGTTGCCAGATTTCGGTGTAAAGATTCCAGATCGGTAGAATGGTGGCAGGTATTCGGAGACACTCGTAGAGCTAGAGCTATCTACTATAGTATCTGCTATAGCACCAATTATAGTATCTGCTATAGAACCTGCTGTAGCATCTATTATAGTACCTACTATAGAACGTGCTATAGCACCCATTATAGTACCTATTATAGAACCTGCTATAGCACTTATTATAGTACTTGCTATAGTACCTGCCACCACTGTGCCCATCTACAATCCCGCATCGAAACCTGGCGGCCTAGTTCGGAAGTGAACGGAAGACACAGAAAAAAAGGCAAACAGGATACGAGCAAAAAAGGTCGAGAGACAGTGATGGGAGCAATAACCATATTGTTGTTGTACGCAAGCGTCGGGCAACGTCTCGCATGTTTACTCACGTTCAAGAGCTACGACATTAGGCGGGCTAAGTTGTTACACGATCTCTCTGCGAAGCTGGCAATCGCGCGGACCTTTAAACACGGAGCAGTGCGGCCTGTCGGATCCACCATGGTTCGAATTATAGCACTTCGAACAGAACAGTCTCTCTCTACGCCACATATAGTTCAACACATATGTCATATATCTATGGACGCGAGGAGTGGGGATAGACGACGCATGCGCTATTATATCTAATAACTATAATATAAAATAGATCTCTAATATATAATAAATAAAATATATAATAGACCTTATAAATATAATATTCGACCTCGTAAATATAATAAATAACAGATCTTTCCAATTAATAAAATTCACTATATTCTCGTGACATCCGCGACTCCAGCGCATGCGTCGCCAGCCCCCACTCCTCACGCGACTCATTTCCCCCGCTACGCTCTCGCGCATTGGCGCAGACTAGGCGATTCATCGCCGGGAAGAATCGATGCTCGTGAAAACTGGTCCGCGCGGAAAAGTTAGGATCTTTCAGGCCGCACCGTTCCGGCAAAGTCGCGCGCGCGGCCTCGCTCCGGTCGCTTAAGCGGGGAACCTCTTTTTTTTTTGGTGAAAGAAATCGACTTCTGCGGAGCTTCGCTCTTTGGTGACGCCTCCGCGAAACCCTGAGCTAGATACTCGATGCTCTCGCGGCTCGACGATGAAGTGGCTCGAACTTTAAACTCTGCGGCATACGGCCGCGAGAGAAATAGTGGATCGATCCACTTGAACCTCGAACTTAACGCGTTACCCACCGGCGACGGTTTTCTCATTCTCCGTCGTCTATGATTTACAGAGGAATTGTTTTTTAACCGCAGAGAATCCTGCGCCGCCATAGACGCGGTCTACGACAATGGAGGAAAATCTTACTATAGCACAGTAAATAAATATTGTGTTAATTGTCCATCGGTAGATAAAGGGTTGAGAAAGAGTCCTAAGAGGTCGATCGTTTGACAGCCAATCAAAATCGTGTAACAAAATTATTGCAACTTGTTCGTCTAATAAAATAAATATAAAATCACTGCAATTTCTGTAAAAGAGTTCAATATAGCCTGATCAAAATTCAATAAACCATCTATTGTTTATGAGCGAATCGAACAATATACTATTTTCCATTTTAGAAAGCAAACGCAGCAGAATCGATATTTTTCACCAGAAAGACGAAATTCCCCCCTTAACGTCGCGGAGGACAGTGCGCGAGGGGGATGATGGTGGTAAAAGTGCTGCTTGGGGAACCTGCCTCCAATGACCACGACCTTGACATAGGCGCTGTCAAAGACACCTTCTTCGGTGACCAATCAGGGATCAGCTATGTAATATTTCTGACACTGAATTTTCCTTTAATAGAAAATTCAGTAGTCAATTAATTTCTTATTATAATTCTATATTTGCTATAATTATATATTTTACTTCATCTAATTTATTAATACTGATTTAATCATTTAAATATTCCGAGGGTCACCGAACAAGATGGCCGCGGCAGGACGACGATGTACCGGATTGCTCCCCGCGTGCATCGGAAGCTGTCTTCTACGTATCGAGACGGTTCTAAAAACATTTTTTTGGGGGACGGTGGTGGGGGGTGACGGGTTAAGGGACGATGGACCGGCGTGTAAGGCGAACACAAAACGGAAGATACTCGGGGTTCGAAGGTGGACGATCGTATCTACACAGTGACGTAATTAGAAGGTACTGCACTCTATCACACAACTCGTCTGGTGGACTGACTGCTGCTCAGCGCTGCTGGGTGTTCCCTGTGCTCGGTTTCCGTTGGGCCTGCACCCTTGCCCTCGAACAGAACGTCTCCCCTGTTATAATACGAGTACATATGTGGTGGTGGTGGTTGGTTGGTTGGTGGTGGTGACGGGGCGTCTCGCGAGAGTGCAGAAGCGGGACAAGACGCGAATCGCAAAAAAGCACACACAGAATTTACCGTCGACGAACACCGCCATTTTCGTCCTGATCGCGAGGACGAATGGTCGACCGGGACCGTAGAAGTCTTAACTGAATTCTATTTTTTATATATGCCATAATAAATAATTTTATTGATACCAATTTTTATTATTCTTTGTAATAACTACTGTAATAACTTACTGATTTTACTAGTGATAGAACAGCTGGAAGACTCAGTGTGTACATTGTAATTATATTCAGTCTGTTTTAGTATTGCTATCTCTATGTTGAATTTTTTCAAAAATCCTTGTCTAAAACACCATGAATTCAGTTCACACTTCCACGGTTCCAGCAATAAAAAACCGGGTTCTCACCGGCGCCAAGAAAATGGAAAGTCTAGATCCTCTAGAGATCTCTAACACACACGTGCGCGTACAATTCACAAAAAAAATCCTCCGAGGATCGGATTCTCCATTTTGATTCGCCGGATAATTGTCACAGCGGACTCGTCCCCGCACAAAGGTCAAGACTGCCCATGGACGATGACGATAAAACAACACAGAGAGACAACGCTCGGTTAATTGGCTGACGGCGATACGTTGGACAAGAATGGTGCGTGGGTGTCGATGCTTTACAAAGGGTCATTGTGTGCGGGGGCGGCGAGCGATCGTCGAGTTTTACGATGGTGGTACCGCCGCCGGTGCGGGTTACATCGACGTTCGATCAGCGGCGAGGATAAGGTATGATCGAACGAGAACGATCTCTACAGAGAGAAAAATACAGAGAGAAAGGGGAAAGTGAGAAATAGAGAGAGAGAGAGAGAGACAGAGAGAAAGGAAGATAGAGAAAAAGTACCCAGAGAGAACAGGATAAAACCACGGCGGTCGTTGAAATTGCCAAGGACCAATATTGCCAAGGAACTTATAACACAAAAAGAACATCCTCGCCTCGCAGTCACGGATAGACTGAAGTAGAAACGGTGGAGGGGATACGCAGCGCTCCGGTCGTCACGTGACGCTGCGCGGGTCCGCTTTCCGACCGTGGCGCATTCCCATCGCTCCAGCGCATGCCAATTCGTGACTCTACGACTGGAGTAGGGGTAATGGCGCCTGCGACGACCGCAGCGGCGACAACGAAGCCACGTGGGACAGAGATATAAAGTCCGAATATTCTCTTGCGATTATTATAACCTGTACGTGCATATTATACAGTGAGGCAGTGAAAGGCGTACGAAAATTTCTAAATTCTTCTCTTGACATTCAATTAACTTTTGATTGACTTTCCTTTTGATATAACCTTGACTTTCGATTTACTTCTGATAAATTTCTGATAGACTTTTGATGGCTTTTCAGATAACTATTCAAACTCCATACGAAAATTCTCAGATTATTCTAATATAACAGACAACAAAGAGAATATTTAGACTTTGCATCCTCGTCTCTCGTGACCAAACCGCGCGCTATCAGTTCCGCGGCAACTTTGGTCGACGGCTCGTCTTCCGTGGCAACGGGTCTCTATGGCTAGCCGTAAAACAGCCGGGTTACCGCATGGATGCCGATCAGTGCAGGGTAACGACACACACAACACAGGACAAATCGTTCCTCGGGCACGCGGTACGTGCGTGAAATCGGTAAACCCAACGGCTGTGTTCTACGTCAAACAGAGGGAGATAGAGAAAGACAGAGCTAGAGAGAGATAGAGACAGAGAGAGAAGAGAAGAGGTCACACAACGTTGGTGAAGGTGATGTGCGACGGATCATGGTGGTTGTTCCAGCAGTTCGTGCTTTATTAGATCTTCGTACAATGTGCCGGCGCAGAATCGTCGATCGACCGCCGCACGCTCGTTACTTTCGTTCGGCCTTTCTGCTTTTTTTCACCCCTCTTTGTTCTTTTCCCCGGCTGCGATACACTAGACGCAACACCGGAGGACGGTAATATTTATCTCGGCTCTCTCCTAAGGATATACAGCACGGGTACAAATCGGCGATTTTTTTTCTTATCGGTTACACGGCGACGACCGCCGTTCGTCGGCGACGGTTCGCGCGTTCTCTCGTCACAGCGACCCCCGGGATAGCTCGTCCACGTCGACGGTTATCTTTGCTGGGGGCTCGAAGCGAGAACACGTGGCTGCTCTCTCGGCTCGTGAAAACATTGAGAGTGGTGGGGGGTGGGGACTGGTGTAAGGGTGTACACCGTGTCGTCGCGCACAAAACAGGGTGCATCTTGGCTTTGATCGATTGAATTGAGGTTATGTTTCGATGTTTTTACTGTGCTCAGAGTCGGGAAGTGATCTGATTTATAGTTGAGTTTATTATAGTAATAATATAATTGTGTTAATATTACATTGTAATGGTTAACCGATTAGTTATAGTAGTAGCTTAATAATTATTATTATCACTAACGAATTAGTTACTGTAAATTAATTAGGACAGCTGACGTGTTAGTTACAATAATAGCTAATTAATTTATAACTTTCTGGTATTATAAATGGTTGTATTAGTCAACTTGTGATAATCTATAGTAATTAATGAATTATAATTTAATTCGATTAATAAATTTATTGACGAATTATAAATTAGTTATCACAACTAACTTCTTATAAAGGTTAACTATTAATCAGACCACTGTTTGCCCAACTCTGTCACATATTCTTTGTCCTGGAATTTTCTTTCTTTTTTATATAATTCGTGGTTAAGACTTGGACGGCGGTTCTTGGCGGTCTAGTTCGACCCGGTGTTTCAAACACTTCGTCTAATTATGAGATTAATCTTGGTCAGTGATTTTTAATTTTACTAAAAAAAAAGACTGAGCCCAAAATAGCAACACCGAATTTATATTTACATTACTTAAATCTCGCATAATTTTTTATGTAAGCTCCTTGGTCATTTCAATAATTGTTAAAGTAATAAAGTAACCAATTAAGTTAAAGTCAACTGAATTTAAATGAAGCACCTTTAACAATAGGTTTAAAAGATTATTGTACAGTACTGTACAAAATTAGTATCCGCCTTCCAAATGTCAATTACGTCTTCTGTATGTCTAAGCATGTTCAAGATCAATTTGCTCCTGTTTTGTGCAATTCCAGGATTCGAATCAAGTAAGATTAATCGCACATACCATAATCCATTACATCAGCACTTCTACTTACATATATATGTATGTGTATGTATATATAATATCGATAAACCTTTCATTTTCGTATAACACTTATATATAAGTACATATACGTATTGAATACATATTTATTACCGATCGTGTATGTAGATAATTATGTAAATATAAAGATATAATTATACGTATTTATATAATATATTTTATGTTTATTATATATTATATATATATTCATTCATATTTTTATATATCTACATAATTAACAACATAGATTAAATAACAAATATATATTCAATATACGTATACTTCTGGTCGACACATTTTCACAACGCCTTACAAAATCTAGACACGCTGTCACTATACATTAGCAGTCACTAGGGGTGAGAGAGAGAGTGTACGTGTGGCTCTGTGGATGTGTGTACGCGTGTCTCTGTGTAGGTGTGTCCCGAAACAGATTCCGCGATGTCACGGTCTCGCTGTTGCCGTGATTGCAATCTCTACGTGTTGCAAAACGAGACGCGAAACCCGCTGAATCAGACGGCCTAAAGCTATGTACAAGGTGTAGGTTATGTACAGTCCAAGACGTAAACGTCGCACTTGCACCAACCAAATCGGGAATCAGATCGTGCCGGCGGGAGGGTGAGTTTCTTTGAAATTTGTTCTTTGTCGCAAGTGCATTTATCAGATTTCTGTCCTCAAAATAATAAACAAGAAATAGTTACCCTAATAAATTAACAAAAAGCATATTCTCTAAATGTTTAATAAAATTCCTTGTCTTTGTAATTTCGGTATTTGAGAAATTATTGAATAATTTTTTAAACATACAGCTGGTATATAATTTTGTGTAAAATAAATTTAAACTGGGTAAAAATATTTAAAAATGTCTTGGAAATAGCTAATAAAATACTTTCGTATTTAAATTCTAAATTTAGCCTTAAAAATTGACTAAAATTCACCGAAGCCAGAAATTAACTAATCTTCACTGAAAAATGTACCAGCGTCCAAAGAACCATTGCGCGCACGTCATTGTAACTCATAGTACATCAACACCTCTTTGTGCAAATTAATGTTCGAGAGGTGAAAGTGCAAGGACCGATTCGCGTGACGGTTAAAAGGTTAGCTTGTCACGGATAGGGTTACTCGAGTGTCGCGTGAGCGATTATCGTTTCAGGTACGGGGGAAGTGAACTGTATACATTACAATAATTGTTACAGCGATCGTTGTCGTTGCGTCCGCGTGAATAACTATGTACTGGTCGCGTTCCCTGAGAACGTATTCGACGCGCGAACACAGCAGCCGACGGTCCCAGCGGTGGATTTCGAGACGGAGGAGTGGGGATGGGTCGCGTGACGCGGCGGCCGACGTTTACTGCCTCCGCGCGGCGGAGTGGGGCGGATTGGGCCTAAGTGAGGCCTTGCGGGCAGAGTGGGGAGCGTTGCGCGACCTACCCCCACTCGATCGCCTCGAAATCAGGCCGAATCTCCCGGCTGCCGTGCGTGTGGACATTGCGAGACTTAATTAGGCGAACGTGAGACTCGTCGCACGTGTTTTCGCTACCCTCAGCTGCATGTTCGGAGATGTTTGCACGTCTCGACGACATTCGTTCCGCACGGGTGATCTCAGATTATGCGTGGTGATCGGGAGCATGAGCTCGGATTGATGCGATACTCTCTCGATTGCACGGTGAGCGAATGATAAAGTGGCTACTGGGAGACCGAAATCATTTCAATCGACGATCGCGTTTGGGTTAATGTTGAGAGTTTCGAGTGGTTTGTCATCTCGTAACGGCGAGGAGAGCAGGGCAATTTAAACGAACGCTGTTTATGCAAAATACTTGTGAAACATTCAAATGTTGCTCCGGCAATCTGCTAATTATGCCAGAGCGTAACGAGCACGCCGATGCAAGCTGTTCGAAAAATCGATATTCCCGCTTGAAAACCAGCGGGAGTTACCTATAGAAAAAAAAAACGTTCGTTGATCTATGGTCCCTCATTTTACGCTCTGTATACATTAATGTTTAGGGCTCGTGCTCGGTTGAGAGGCCGAAGACTTTTTTTCCCTCGGAAACTGCAACTATTTGCCGAGAAAATGTTCTCGTTTTTGAAAAGAGTTATTTCGAAGAGCACCTACACAATTATATATCTCTTAAAAATATTTATTAATTAAAAATGACTATTTTTAAAAATCCCATTAAAAAGAATTTTGAAAATATCGGCTACAGACAAAATGATGGATATTCAAAGATAACGTTTTTATTCTCAACGAAAGATGAAACTACTTTTCTTTCGTCATTAAATTAGCTTTAATTTTGCAATATTTGGCAATAAAAAAATTACACGGTAGTCCTTGAAATAAGCTTTTTCAAATAAGAAAAAGATTTTCCGACCAAGTCTTTTGGTTTTCGAGAAAAAAAAATTCTGAAAATGACCTCACAGGTTTCCAACGATCTACGGAAAAAAGAGGAACATGTTTCTTAAAAATAAAGCCAATTGAGCGACCGTCTCGAATGACGCGACGTGCAGGAGATGAACATGATCGAGAAGATCAAAAAAACGGCGTGCGGGTGACCCGGACGGATCGATCATGATCGATCGACGTCGGGGCGCACCTGACGCAGCAATATGCACCGACCAAAACCACAATGCAATTAGAACTATATAGAAGATATACATATGTACAGGGTGTTCCAAAAGTCACTCGAAATCGAGAAACAAAGAGGAGATTCCTCAGGTGATTTTAAGTAACTTTTTCCTTTATAAAAATTTTCTACATGGCTTCGTTTACGAGTTATTGACGAATAATGTTAACCAATCAGTGGGCGAGTACGGCTGGCGCTCTCATTGGTCAGCGTTTTTCGTTAATAACTCGTGAACGAAGCCTCGTAGAAAAATTTTACAAAGGAAAAAGTTGCTTAAAACGACCGCAGGAATTTGTCGATTGCTAGTAACTGTTGAAACAGTCTGTACATATACGTGTGTGTATGTGTATACGTGTGTCGGTCAGATAGGAAAGCTTTCAACATTTGCAAAGATATCCTTCATGCAGGTGAGGGTATAATGAGGGGTGTAACAAAAGCTTCTTTACGACAAAAAACAACAAACAACATTCCAACATATGTTGTAACGAAAGGTGCATTCCTTGTACGCAACTTGATCGCATAATTACTGTTCTACCAGTATACATGGTGATCGACCCGACGTTACGGAATAACAATCAGAATCATAATAACAGTAAAGATAATAATGAAGAAAATTAATGAGAGTAATAATAGTAAACATATTTAGTAATAATAATAATAAAAACGAACGAGAACGAATAGAGAGATGGGAAAATAGATGTGAAGAATACTTGAAGAAATAACGCAGAATGAAAGGGAGATAAAAATACAGGGTGTCCCAATTTAACTTGACTCGCGGTATACGATGAGGACGGGATTTTGCAAGCACCATGAACGAAAATCCAGACCGTTCGACATTTATGGTTTGCTCTATAAGACCGTCGGAGATTGGAAAACTATCGATGACGGTCAAGATGGGTTGTATGAACGGAATAATCGTTGTCACGGTTCGCATAACTTTTTAGGCATTTGTAATTCGTCGATTGTTTTTCGAAAATTCTTGCAAAATAATAACTATAACTATTATTTAAGTTTCAAATCTCATTTTGCAGGAATCAATCCCTTGTCAATGTTATATAAAATTAAAAATAACCACGAAGTAAAAAGTTAAAAAAAAATCTTTTATTCTATTAAGCTCGACAATATAATTGAACAAAAAAAATCCCGATTGCAAAACAAGTTGAACAAAAATGTATTCCCCGGTAAGCAAAATAACTTAAAAATCTCCATCGAAATTATTTAGCAATAAACACGGTGCAACAAGGGGTTGACCTGAATTCCAGTGATTACGAATGGCCAAAAGTCATGGATCTCGTTCCAGTAAACAACTTTCTACGGGGTGCCGCGAATCAAAGCGACCTACGCGCTGCAGTACGCTCTCCGAACCAATCCGGACACACTGATATAAAGACGTCGTCCGTTGATCAAACCGGAAACGGACATGGTCGACGTAATGCCGGGCATTGAACCGCGCGTACTGCAACAGTTCGATCGCTGGATATTCCATTCGCATCGTCATCAACATTAACGGCGATGGTCAGAGGTTGGATCAAGTGAAACGGGACGTTCTTTGTACGACGAGACAGAAAAAGAGGGAGAGAGCAAGAGAAATACAAAAAAGAGGAAGAGAGAGACGGAGAGAAGAGAAATAGAGAAAAGAGAAACGGAGATAGAGAGAAAAGAGTAACAGAGAAATAGAAATAGAGAAATAGAGATAGAGATAGAGACTGGCACAGGGTAACAGAGAGAAAGAGATAGACGGTAAAGAGAGAAAATAGAAAGAGAGAGAGAGGAAGAGAGAAATAGAAACATGCAAACGCGCCGTGGACTCGAAAGCGCCGACCAAAGCGTTTTGTTACACCGCTCGACTATTGAACTCTGCCTTCGTTTTTATCCTCGTTTGATCTATTAGCGATCGCGCTAATTATCCTTCGAGGCAGCGGGGCACCGGCCACGTATCGTCCGTGGCCGATGCGACTACGCAGAGAATTGTATTTACGAACTCTCGTCGAGCCCCTGCGATTCAAAGCGCACGACGCACAGACGATGCGGAGCCGCGGAGCGACGCGTGCGCGTCGGTGCACGCTTCGCCCGTATTCCTCCGTCACGTGACCGTAGGCTCGCGGCCGATCGGCGCTAGCCCAGCCGTCGAGCGTGACACGTGACCGCTCCGCTTACTACCCGATGCTTTTTTTTCTCCTTCGTCTGCTCAACGTTCACCTTTCTTTCGTTCCCACACGATGGGACACTCGTGTCGTTGTGTATACGCGCGTTGCACATTCTTTATGTCTTTCGTTACAGTTTTTTTTTTACAAGGACGGTTCTACTATATTTCCAGCGAACGTAAACTAATACTCGAGACTAGGTTACATCGACCGTTTTTCACCTAATCTGCGGATTCGCTGAGACTCTGTCAGGTCTAAACACGGATATAGTTTTGTTACTGTATTGTAATAATGGGCGTTCCGCCCGTATATAAATATGTGAACCAATTGGATTATATTTAATTAAATGAAATTGGATTGTCGTTGATTAAATTATATATTGGATCATAGTTGAACAAATTATATTGGATTATATTTGATTAAATTATAATGGACTATATTTGATTAAATTATATCGGACTATATTTGATTAAATTAAATTGGACAGTATTTGATTAAACTAAATTCAGTCGTGTTTGATTAAATTAAATTCGAACGCATTTAATTGAATTAAATACGATCACATTTACTTTAATTCGTTTATATTAAATTAAACTCGATCGTATTGAATTAAATTTATACTGAACTATATTTAATGAAACTAAACTGAATTGTGTGTGTGTGATTCGGTTAAATTGAATAATATTTAATGGAATTAAATATTCAATTCAATGAAACTGAACCACATTTAATTCAATTAAATCGAATTATGTTTAACTAAATCAAACTAAATTACATTTAATCGAATCAGACTAAACTAAATTAAATTAAGCACAGCCCACGCACTTTCTGCGAAGCTGTGCAACAGAATATCCGGTCGTTGAGATGCAGGTGATTCCTCGTGACAAATTGTTATCTCTTATCGTCGTTCGAGGAGCGCCGCTTCGAACATCGTTCTGCGCAAGCTTTTATTTTTCATGCTTAATTATTATTCGAAATATAGAAGATTAAAAGAATCTAAGAACATCTTACGCCTCGGTTCTCAACTTATTAAAATTAACGAAAGAGACAAAATATTCGCGTAAATTAATTCGTAAAAATTAAATTAAAAATTAATTAAACTAAATTGAACAATCCTGCTGCCAACGATAACCTCAAAAATGCCGCGATATTCTCGAGTCTCGATAAAACTGTACACTCAATTGAAAGTCGATTATTACATAGATTATACTGAAATATCATCGACATCGCGTGACACAGAAGGCCAAGCACAAATAATAAGATTATTAAGATAATAATTTCCGCGTCAATTTCGTCGCGAGGAGATCACCATCCTCCCATTGCGCGCGAGATAAACACACGATTGAAACCAACCAATATATTCTATGTAAATATGTACATGTATATAGAAACATACATAATACGTGAAGCGGAAGAGCGGGGGGACGGGGCAAGGAGAGACGTCAGTGTCGGTATGTGTAAATGTTTTTGTGCGTTTTCCAAAAGGTGGCGACAATGTCTCTGGAATTCACCGAAACTGCTACGTACGTGTCGTCGTTATATGTCGCGCGCATATAGATCGGCGTGATCTAGAGATTTCGCGGACGAAATCGATGATCACGCTACTTCCGTCGCGTCGACGGCGACGCCGATCATTCGGCGGCATTGTCGTAGCACCGGGCGAAATGATTCTCTGTTCCGCGGATCGTCGCAGTCGCAGCCGGTCTTCGCGAGGAAATAAGTTACGCGAGGAAATAAGTTACGCGAGGAGTGGGGGGAGCTGACACATGCGCGAGAGTTTCGTGGAAGTACGTGGCGCGTCTACAGGGTGGCAAGTATTATATGACATTGCGTTGTGTACGATAGAGCTATCTAGAGAAAGAGGAAATTCCAGTTTGGTTAATCGAGGTTCTAAGTTTCGACAGAATGGATCACCCGGTTGACGCGCCACGAAGTTCTCGAGACTCCTACGCTTGCGTCAGCTCCCCCCACTTCTCCCGTGACTTGTTTCCCTGTGAACGCCAGTCGCCACTGCAAAATTCATCGGTCGGCACCGGTGCGACCGACACGGACACGCGGAACGTGTCCAGAAATATCGATTAGCCGCGAAGAATTTCCATAATAAAGTGCGATCGAACGATAAATGGCAAACAGAACGCGTAATCGTTCCTGAACGCGTCGACCGACGCGCGCGGGACACGCTCGAAATCAATTAAAGCGAAATGCCGCGCCATTGTATTCGCGCGGTGTATATCGCAATGTTCAACATCGCTTGTTATGCATCTCTCGTCATTAAAATCGTCGCCGCTGTTCGACTCTTCGTTCTGCTTTATTTGTTTAAAAATTACGAGATTGGAAAATTGTTTGTTATGTAAGGCGGAAAGCTTCTCGTAAAATATTCAAATTAATAAAAAATATTAAAGTAAGCTAACTGACTAAATATCTCGAATAACAATTTCAATAATTCTTCCTTCAAATGCATCAAACTTCAACAAAGTTTTAACCAATCGAAATAATGATAATAACTAAAAAATAGGAACAGTAAAAAAATAATTATAATAATGACACAATTGTCGTTAAAAAATTCCGAAGACCTAACGACGAACGAACAGTGGCCGACCTGTACCACTTATATTTCTGGAAGCGTGTTCCGCGCGGCGAGTCGCAATGCGCGCAGGAACCACGTGACACCTGATTTCCGTGGTCGCGAGCGTGTCGTAAACGCGTCGTAACAGAGAAAAACGTAACGTGTTCTGAAATAACAACTGCATTAAGCTGAAAGAATGGGCAAATTTACAGTTTCACAAACGTTACTGTTCCAAGTACAGAGAAAGAGAGCTCTAACGCGTCCATGGGAGAAGAACACCACCAGGTCGCCCAATGGTAAAACGATACTATACAGTACGTTTCAGCAATCAGCGTGTTTTTCTTCGGTACGTGAACCAGTAATTTGTTCGCTTTTGTTTTCTCGTGTGCAATCGTATTCTCGCGATTAATTC
The DNA here is from genome assembly GCF_028453695.1 of Augochlora pura. Taxonomy (NCBI): domain Eukaryota; kingdom Metazoa; phylum Arthropoda; class Insecta; order Hymenoptera; family Halictidae; genus Augochlora; species Augochlora pura. The sequence goes on along the minus strand of NC_135775.1, from coordinate 1,894,679 downwards.
TTACGTACATGTACATCTCTGTTTATTTCCGTGTATATGTCTGTTTATACACGTGTTCGTTTCTGTCTGTAATTCGTGTATAGTTTGTGTCAGTATACGTGTTTATGGGTGTCTATATTCGTGTTATAGTTTCTGTTGTTTTCATGTATAGTTTGTGTCTGTACAGGTTATAATTTGTGTCTTTATACGTCTTAGTTTGTGTCTGTATTCATGTTATATTTTGTGTATATATTCCTTGTATAGTTTTTGTCTATATTCCTGTATAGTTTGTGTCTATATCGTGTAAATATGTATCAGTATACCTGTCCGTGTCAGTATACCTGTACAGGTGTGCAGAGTGCGCGACGATGTCAGTATACGCATCTCAGGGAAAAACGTGAAAACCACCATCCAACGGCGCCGCTCAATTAAATACCGTGCAGCACCGAAAATACAGAGGGACCTCGCATTACAGAAAATACGGTCCACTCGTATCGCGGATGCTCCACGATTAATTGGCCGCGCGCATAAAATCGAATCGTTGAAATGAATCCTGACCGGCCTGAATTTTTTCCCCGATACCCTCGGTGCTGCTCTCTACGTCTACGTATTACGAGTTATGTATTCCTCGACCGATCGCTCGGTCCAGTTCCACGACTCCTTTACCAGAATTCGATTTGATAAGTCCTCCTGAACTAATTAGTCCCTCCGTTATACCACGGTTTTACTTTTACGCAGTTTCTATAACAGTTAAATCTATCACACGTCTCAACGTCGTTTTAATTATCGTAGATCTCTGTAGACTATTCTACACCTTATAAAACACTCCGATCACCCTGCGCTCGACGAACAGTATTTTTCCACCGTTTGGGCCAACCGAACCGTTGACATAACCTTAATATAACCTCTCTCGAAGCGGAAGGAAACGATGGATCAAGATGGCGCCCCGCTGCTCGAGGATCGAGATTCTCTCCTGTGACATTCGACTCGTTTCAGAGATATTTGAATAGTAATAATAATAATAAAAATAATAATCAGTAGTATCGAATTATTTGCTAAATTACCTAGTTCAAAGCATAAATAACTAATAAATATATTTTATAATTTTAATTTTAAAAAAATTCTCGAAATAGGTCAACTAAAAATTCAATTTATGGTAGAATATTAAAATTGTGAAGAATGTAGCTCTTTAAGGCTTCAACTTTCAACGAAAATATAATTTAGCTGCCGCACGACCCATTTCTACGAAATTAGGAGGCTTTAAATATCGGCAATTCGTCGAGCATCGACTAGCACCGCGCGAATACTTTCCCGTAGCGATTGTAGGTATAATGTAAGGGCGGTACAGCGCACTCGATCGTGAAATACACATTTATTCCGATCGTTCGACGATGTTTAAGAGATCCTCGAGCCGGGGCGGAGAGTTCAGACGCTAACCCAAATACAGAATTTCATGGGAAGAATCCGTCGAGATTCTCGTTACGCGGTTTCCCTGTTCTTGATATCTCGTTACCGGAACCTCTGCTGCCCGCGAGAGTCCCCCCGTCGAATCACCGTCGGAGATCTTTATGGATTTATGTATGAATCTTTCAAACAGAAGAATACTGCGATCCTATATAGTCGACGAATATTAATAATATTTTCGTTTTATTACTGCGAGATGAATTTTCCGGAGAAAAAGAAGAACGACATATTTTTTCGTTTCAGGTTTTAAGAGAATTTATGTGTGGGAGTATTTTCATGGATTTTTCATTCATTTCATGGAAATCCTAGTTTAACACTATACTAATTAAACAACAGTTCTAACTAAAATATGCAATATTAAATCGATCGTAATCGAAGCAAATAAATCGAATAAAATGAAACGCAAACAATAAAACCGCAACGGCTGACTGGTTAATTGGAACAATTTAATTGTCGGACATTTTCTTAAAAATAATAATAACCGCTGAACGGTCTCGGCGTTCGCCGGAGAGCGTTTAAACAAATATAATTGTTGGTAATTTTGCGGGGAGGGGGAGGTCGCTCGGAATAATGAAATTGGCGTTGGCTGGTGGGTCGAGTGCAACGTTACGAAAATAAACATAGTTGTTCCACGCAATTATATATGTATCTTGTTTATTCGGACAACAGAGGCTCGTCGGTAATTGCAATCGTTTATTAGCCGGCGCGCGTCGTTTTCGTTGCGTCGCGATAAAATAATCGAAACTAGAGCACTAATCGCGGGAGAGAGATAACGAGAGAGAGAGAGAGAGAGAGGGGGGGGGGGGAAGGTGTGTATCGAGGGCTCATTGTTAAACAAACGAGAGGTGCATCGAAGAACGCGTTGCGTTGTTTAACGCTATCCTTTGTATCCTGGCGCCAAGTTATCGTCCGTTTCTAGGCTACGTATATTCTTGGACGGAGAAGGGTTTTCAACAGGGATTCGTTTCGTTTGGCTCGCCTAAAGAGTCCCTAGAGTATTTGAACGCCTGGCCTAGAAAAGCTTTTATACAGGTATGATATACTGAAATGTCGGCGATCCTAAAATCCGAAATAACGCGGGACGAGAAACTACTCTGGTCGACGAACAGCGTTGCAAAATAATCGAAATCTCGAAAATCTCCAAAATTACGAAAATCTTGAAAATTTTGAAAATCTCGACCGTAAGTATCGATTCGCTAATTTACATCGGGTTACCCTAACGCGCGTTCTACGAGAGAAGAAATTCCAAAGTTCTTCCTAATTCCGCCTAACTATATTATTAATCGAACAAGAGCATTCCGTAAATATATATTATCCGAACAACGATGCCTAGAAATGTTCAAAATGTTCATTCGAACGTTAACTATCTAATACTACCCTTAACTCGTATTATATTCCGCGATTGTTTCAATAAATTCTGTCGTAACGTATTTAGGCTAGTTCGATCAGTAATTAGCTACCCCTCACATAACCTATTGTCCTACACGATCTACCGTAACTCGATAGAGTTTCTAACATTTAATCGTAATGCATCCTCTCTACGTATGCGCTACTACTTTCGGACGAATTCTGCGAGTATTTTTTCCAGGAACAATTGTTTACGATGACAAAGAGAAGAATAGGCAAGATTTATCCTAGATTAAATACGTGATATAATCTGCGAGACACCCGGTATATTAGACTTTCATTGGAATAGAAAATTCTAGCGTTTAATATGGTTAGGTTCTATGCGAGACACACGGTATATTAAACTGCAATTGTAACAAAAAATTCTAGCAAATAGTGTGGTTAGATTCTATGCGAGACACGCGGTATATTAAACTTTGATTACAGCAGAAAATTCCAGTATTTAATATAATCAAATTCCACGATGGACGCCCGGTATAATAAACTTTGATTATAGCAAAATATTCTAGCGTTTATAATAACCGAATTATGTGCTCTGGCAAACAATCCCACGTGCGGTATGTCTTTCCAGGGCACGTGGTTAGTAGTCCGTTCGAATTAGCAACGTTTCGTCTAAAACGTATTGCAAACAAACAAATGACGTCACCGGAGAACTCTAATCGTCGTATCGACTTCGACTAAACCTCGAAGCTCGGGGATCGGGCGGTTGTTAGGTTAAACTATTGGCAGCGGAGGACGCCATTCAATTGTTTAACTAGGTTATACCATAACACGGGATGTATTCTACGTTAAATCAAAACGCGGAGCCACCGGCTCCGCAAAGTACACGGCAAACCACTATGCGAATTGTCTCCGGCCGTGTTGAAGCTTCGGCAACTTCCACTCCGGCTACGTATAAATTACCAACTATTAAGAGAACATACCCGGTCTGGAATTGCCTCCTGTTTCCGTTTAGAAGCTTCCACGCCGCTGCCCTAAACCACGCGACACAGCTGCCCAAAAATTCGCGCGTCATTTCGGAAGAATCGAAAACACTGTTCGCGAGAAGAAAACACGAAACTGTATTTAAATCGGCACTTTCGTCGCTGTCCGCTGTTCTTTCTATAATGATCGAGATCAACGCTTCCGCCAACCGTCGATTTTCGTTACTGTCTCCGGCCGATAGAGAGCGCTGTCTTCGATTATTGAGAGTCAGTTGACAACAGCAGGATCGAGAATGGGCACACGATTTTAATTTGGAAATTTTTATAACTTTAATTTTTGAACAGCCGTTGATTTTACGATCGACTGGACTGTGAATTTTTTTTATACAAAATCCACGCTTTGCGAACGAAAATTTGTTCTTTTATCAAGAAATGGTTAATCGGCGTTTTATTTGAAAAATAGTTGGCACAATTATCGACACTGTTTTTCGAGACAATTAATGCAGAACATCGTGATAAAAGCTCGACGATGTTTCGCCAATGAATTCGCTCGAGAATTTACGGACATGGTTAATCAATTTACAATGCGCATCTGTTCGATAATATATAACGAGCTACGATTTATAATGCACGGAATCTTTGATATAAAAATCGTCTGCTATGATTATAAAAAACCAATGGAAATAAATTAACAATAGCTATACTATAAATATAATTATAAATTATGTTGTTTCATTTATAATCTTCAGAATTATATCACAAACGATTGTTCCAAATAAATATTTTCGCGAATAGCTTCTGTATATAAATTGTTGCACAGAGAAAATTGAAATCCGTAGAATCCACAGTCCGGCGATACTATAGCGTAAGAGTCGGTGGTCCCGGTTGAATTAGGCGATTCGGCGGTTATCAGGGAGCCGGTTAACGAAACAAGTGACAATATGCAGTTACACAAACGAAACCCGGAATATGAACTAATCAGAGTTAATTAAAACTGCATTCGCGCGCGCTGTCCCCGGCCGCGCGCTTACGGGAATTTACTTAAAATTAGGCTAGCTATCTGATATCTCCGGCTGTGTTTACGTAATGTCCCTCGGACTGCTCCCGTAATATTCAGAATGTCCCGGTTAAGTGGCCATCTCCATAAACCGGGGGGTTCGGACCGAGCAAAATTCAACCCCCATCCAATTAAATCACTTTGGATACGAAAAAAAACCACAAACAACTTACTCGACCGGGAATAATTCGCCTAGTTGTTTTTCCGAAACAGCTTTCCAGACAACATTTATAATAATCATGCTTTAAACGATCTACGACTTTCAATCGGATACTTTGATATAAAAAAATATTGACAGATCCAACGATTATTTAATTAATTCACAAGAGTCTATTATCGCACATTCTAATATCGAGAGCTAAGCCTTTCTCAAAAGCAGATTAATTAGTTAGAGTTGTTAGAATTCATTCGAGATTTATCGATCACAGTGCTACGTGAAAACTCTTATTTTTAATAGTGCTACTATCTATGGTTTAATACCGTTTCTAAATATATAATATTATTAAACCGTGTATTGTATACAAGATAAATAGACTGCGGATTTTTATGCAAGATAAAAGTCGTCTCCACGTAATGCACGTAATGCAATTAAAACGTAAAAAATACACGTAACGAAAAGAAAATGAATCGAAAATCTTTAAATCGAGTATTTGTTATCACATGGCAAGATAGTAATGTCGAAGGAAAAATCTGTTACTTTCTCGTTCACTTTCTCATTTGTCAATAAATTATTTTCAATCGAAGCTGTTTCACGGTGCCACGCACAAGCTGTAAAACATTCGGCAGGATTAAATCAGCGAAAACATTTTTTAACCATTACGAACGCCCTACCAAAAAAAATAAAAAAACTATTAAAACAGAAGTAAAAAATGAACGACACTTTCAACACTGTGAAAACAAAATCCACCGAAATTCTCTGAACGAAGTTGCAACGTTTTTTTTTTTAAATTAAACTCACACGAGAAATCTACGGTTCTGGCATAGTTATTCGCTAACGACCGAAAGCTATGAGGAAAAATGTTGCCACGCATTTCCCGCGTTTTTTCCACTGACGGCGACGATTCGAAAAATTCCACTGCCTGCTCGAAAGCGCTGCGCGGGCCGCGCCGGTTTTCCGGTCGAATCGCTGCGCTAATTAATTAGTATATCACTCGATGTATCGATATTTAGGCGACCGTGAAGACGATAATATTTAGTGCAGATTAATACATAGACCACGGTGTTTGAATTTGCTTCAATGAATGTATGCACAGTTGTACGCGATTACATTGAACTTCTAAGACACAACGTTGTATACCTTATGGCGTTGGATATCCGACTGCGGAGCTGTTCAACGGTGCTCATTTCTCGTGGATCGATGACGCGGAGAACGTAAACACTTTTACTTTCTCACTCGGCTGAGACGGTTGCATGTTTGCCCTTGATCGCCTCCGAGGCCTCTTGAACAGTTCCGGCATACGGATCACATTTCCTAAACATCGTAGCCTCCGCGAGGATTCGTTTCGTAAAAGAAGATAAGCCTGTCCCTTGAATCCGATTCAATGAATTTAAAATCCAAAAAGACACGGCGACTGACTAGATTTACGACTAGGCCATGGCAACTGCGACAAGAATTGGGCGAGGATGAAACAATTCGAGGGCTAGGTCGAATTATTTCTCTACTAAATAAACACGAAATCCTAGACGAACTGGACATCGGACTCAGAAGAAGAAGAATCCGGGAGACGATGATCTATGCCCCTACAGTCATTAAAAAATTCACCTGCATCGTCTGGACTATAAGATCGACATCCCTTTACTAGAAATCGCAATTACTTAGATGCTCGCGGAAGTGTTCGAACGCCGTTCAAAGCGAAGTTCATGGAGAGAAAAATAGAGACAATATTTATTTCTTAGCAAAGCGCAGAGTTGCAATTAATTTCGATAGCAAAGCATAGCAAAGTGTAGCATGTCCTCGAGAAAGTTGTTCCACGTAAAAGAGGCTCGATTATTTTCGGAGGCTTTCGAGCCCGCGTGCTCGAGCACTTTCACGATCCGCTGTAGAACAACGGCCAAGGACAGCGGGTACACAGAGGGCTGTTCAACAGATTAAATTCGAACTTCTACTTTAAACTGGCGCCAGGAGAGCTTCGGAGAGACCTATCGGCGACCCCTATCGTCGCCCGTCATCTAAGATTTCCGCGACCTGAGAGCCGATAAGGGGTTCAACCGTCGCCTGGGCGTGCTCTCGGTCGAGGAGGCCGAACTTTTGTTTTTCGATGGCTTCGATTTGCTACTCTTCTCTTTGCTAGCGGCGGCCGAAGTGGTTTTCACCGATTTCCCGAGCTTGCTCGCGGCGGCGTCCGAGCTGGTGCTCGTCGACACCGCCGCCGCCGTTGTTTGCTTATTTGCTGTAGTCGGGTGTTGGGATTGGGACTGGGTTTTAGGGCTTACTTGTACCTCACAGGGTGGCGGCGCGCTTCTGTACGACGGCACGATTTTGAAGGTCACCGATCCTCGTGCTTCACGCTGCAACAGAAAGCGGAACCGCTGAGTGACAGACAGGGGTATGGGCCAGCTGGTTCGATTATGATAGTCGATGATTTTTAAGTAATTGTTATTAATGTTAATTGTATTTATAGACTTGGAATTAATTATTTCTTTTCTTGTAATAAAGTATTGCTATAGAATTATAATATTCTAATCTGTGATCTTCTAACTAATTTAACAAATGGAAATATCCTTCCGTTTAGGCACTATTACAAATAATACAGAGCCCGCGCTTTTCCGGGGGGTGAATCGTTTCGATCGTCACAATATTGGCGTCACTTACGAGTATTTTTTGCAACGCATTGACAGATTGATTGGCCACTGGTATCCCGTTTATTTCTCGGATCTCATCACCGACGTGAAGTGTCGCCTGCCGGTGTATCATTCCACCGTGCATAATTCGTGCCACCACGCATTTGCCGTCCTCGTTCATTTTCAGAGTGATCCCCTGGAAACCAAGCATACGATCATTATTACATCCTCTCCCTGGGAATTGCGTTCGGAATTACTCTACTCGAACAACGCGTGTACGCTACGGTTTAATGGCGCGTCCCGCGATCAAGAACGCGGCCGGGCCGGGCGCAGCAGCAGCAGCAGCCGCAGCACGCTCTCGGCGAAACGAGCGCGCATAAAACCGGCGTTATGAATGAGATTGCAACGGCGAACACGCGCCGCTATCTTTTTTCCGCAGAGTCGAGTCGACGGCGGCGGCCCGTTTTATCGGCGAAGTTACACGAGCGCCCGGAACTTTATCCGAAGGAACCGCGAGTCCGCGATAAATAAAACCCGCCGCGACGTAAAACGGGACAATTACGGAGACGACCTTTCGATTTACTTTAATGATCGATAACTAGACTGCGAGTTCTATTATTCTTACAAAATTATTCAGAGAAATAATTTTGTACAATATAATTATAATAATATAAATTTAATTATATATAATTTGTATATTTTACAAGCTTGCCGGGTAATTTTTATTCTGCACAAATTGTCCAGGAGGCTTCGTCTACGAGTTATTAACGAAAAACGGTGGCCAATGAGAAGCGGATTTAATTATGATTGTGATTAGGGCCTTACCATCGGCTCATCGGTGTTCTTCTGGAACTGGACCAGCCTGACACGCGTGACATTCTCGAGATCTAGATCGCCGTTCTGCCCCTCGAGATCATCGCCTCCGTTCAAGTATGGAAGGAGAGGCGGCGGCGTCACCCTCGTGGCTTCTTCACCGTAAACTTCGTGTCCTGCTACGTCGTGCGCTTGCAACAACGCCTGCAACAAGAAACAACGAACTTCTGTATTCGCTGTCGCTGAAATTAGGCGAACGCGGTCGAACGACGTCGAAGCTTTCGCGAAACACGTGATCCACAAAAACTCCGCCCTAATTCCATCGTAAAAGCGTCACCGTGGTTGCAAACATTAATCAGGTAAAATAATGTTTAACAGTAGATTTATGGGGGTAATAAAAATCAGCTGTTTTCTATCGATTTTTAAAAATAGAAATAATGTTATTTCGTAATATTATTATTTCCAAAATTGATATCTCAAATTGGTCGATCCATCGCTGCGACGCTCCGCACAGCAAATGTTTGCGATCGAGATAATATCAACAGGAACGCAGCACTTGATTGCGGCACACAGAGACGGCCAAGTGCCGCTTCGAACAAGCTATTTGCACAGGCCGCTCGAATTTGCGGTACAGTCTTGGCCTTGGATGTTCCCAAGTTTCTGTCCAGACGCGTCCCGCACCGCGAACTTCCGCAAACTACTTCAATTATACGGATGAATTTGCGGGTGCTGCCGCCTCGCCGCAGTTCATCCCGGCCATCCCATTATACGTCATTAAGAGCGTTCGAACCGCCATGAGATACAGAGTTGCTCGTCGATCTATCCGCCGTTAAACGTCGAAAGATAAGGCGAATGCCGAGTGAGGCATAAATTGTGCAAAACTCGCGAAATCTAGTTCGAAATTTAAGTATAGCAAACGTTGTTAAAAGGGAGATTAATATCTATTTTATATTAATAAAAATTGCTGTCGTATAAATATAAAGATTTGTGTTTTATATTAACAAAGGTTGCCATAAAGTAGACGTATTTTTAATTTATATTAATAAAGTGTAACAGAATAAAAATTATCATAGACTAAAACTAAAAAATGTATATTTTATATTAATAAAAATTCTCACATGATAAAAAATACCAGGAACTAAAAATAAGAACGGAGAGAGGCCAGGTATCTCGGTCTCGAATTTTAAGACGCGAGGAAACGTGTGCAAACGTATGAAATTTCAAGGAGCTTTTCGTTTTGCATTAATGAGAGGGAGAGAGAGAAGGTTTTCCACAAAGGGAGCCCATTTGTCCTTCGACGTAGTGTTCGTAAAATGTGGAAAAAATGGCTTCGGAATAAAAAGGTATGTCGAAATATCCGGGAAAAATTTAATTATAATTAGAGTAGCTGTAATTTAATTGGACCGCGAATTTTGCTCATTTACGACGAAATGTAAGTAACCGCGAATTTAAAACAGCGAAAATGGATGAAGAATGAAAATAATGGCAAAGTCTTGTTTCTTGTAATAGATACGGAATTATTTTATTTTACGCGGGGATTCGCTGTCTAATAATTTATTTCTGCGTTGTAATTTAGGTAGAAATAATATTCGAGTGCTTCGTTTCGTAAAGAATAAATAATGTGTTTAACCAGATTTATTTCACACTGAATAAATGATATATTTGTCCTCGTTCAACTACCATCGCATAAAAATAACACTAAAATATACCTGTCATCTAAAATATTTCTATCCAGAACGCAAATCCGGGAATCCGCTGAACAAAAAAACGAACTGCGATCGAAAACATTTCCAGCGGCGCACGGCACCGTGAAACGAGCGCGTAGCGACGGCCAATATTTGACCAGAGAGACCTAATTAGGCCCGAAATATTGCCGCCCGTTAGAGAAAAAGCTCGAAAGCACGGCAGCAACTCGAACGCGCGGGCGGTCTCGCTTGTACACAGTTTCGTCCTAGATTATTCCCCGTTAGAACGTCTTGACCCGAATATGCCCGAAAAAAAGCCGTAATTCAGTTGCCGGTGAAGAAGAAGCGCTTCGCCCGAGTGCCATCTCGAGGCGAGCCGTCGTCGCGTTCGACCGTTACGGTTTATTTGCTCGGCCGACGAAACCCGAGCGTAAACGAAACGGTCGCGGGACGCGCTACGACTATGATCGCATTCAACGGCGGTTTGCCGCGTCAATAGAAACCGGCCGATTATTTATTACTGGAGACGGGGACGGCGCTGCTCTTGTTTGGAGTGAAACCTCTCGGCGCGACCGAAGAGGAAACGAAGCGAGAAAGGGTGGAGGAGAAGAGTGCCGAAGAGAGGTAGGTCCCTCAAAGCGAGAGAAGATCGAGGGTTGGGGGAAAGAGGCGACACGACACGACACCGGTGTGTTCTTTCACCGATTTCTCTGGGGCGCGCGCTTGGTCGTCGACACGTTCAGTGGATTCTAAGCCGTCCTCGAGCCCCCTAATGAGGGAAAAGTCACGTCGGTTGACTCGAGAAAGCGGAAGGCGAAACGGTTCGAGTGCGGCGACTGCTCGCGCTGCGGCGACACACGATACGATACGGCATGTTGCGCGGAAACCCACCGGCGTACGTACCGAAGTGTCGGAATTATTCCCTGGAATGCTGCCAATGTCTGAAGAGGACCGTCGACGATGCCACTAATACCGCCGCTGCGGCGACGAATCGCGTTTCGATCTCTCTCCCGGCGCATTGTGGCCGGGCAAAGTCGCTTCCCGTGGCTGAAATTATTTTACCGCTGTTTCGAACTTTGCGGACGGCTAATTGCTACTCGTTTATTTTATTCATTTCGTTTGCCATAAGAAGATTCATGTCTTAAAGTAAATTCATTTAGTCATGGCAATTAGCAAAGGCAGTTAGTCATACTACCAATTTTATAATATTAAATTTATTCGTGCCAAAATGGAACAATCCAACGCCAGAGGCACAGTCATCATACAAAGCGCCGTAACTTCGCGAGAAAAAATCGCAGCGACTTGATTCGGCCCTCAAATCGAAGGGGAAAGTCCCAAATTTATAATATAGTAAATGACATGTCCGAAAAAAATTTTTCCAAGTCCGCAGAGCGACATTTTTCTACTATCATGAACCTTCCCTCGAATTTAGTATTCTACAGTCACTATTATATAAAAATTATTGCGATAGATGCACGATATTAAAAATTAGACTACGGCATCTTAAAATAGACATTTTAAGCTGTAATTTAAAAAAAGATTCATCATTTTCCGATATCTTTTAACGAAGTTACAAATATTCAAAGATCGATATACTTTTGCTCGAGAATTAGCGACCGCTTATATTTGACAGTGCAGTCTATATCGAATAAATAACTATGAATAATAAATTTTCACGTGTTCCGCAAACCCGGCGTTGGGAGTACGTATTCGCGGGAAGATTCCGCAAAGCGGTCCGTCGTCCGTGGAAATCCGGAGACTTGTGAACACTCGAAGCAGCGGCGGATATATCGACGGCGAACAAGGAGCGGATGATAATAAAACCGCCGGTCGTGTTTGTCCGTCCGATAAGGATTGCGAACGAGTAAGTCGAGAACGGTCTCGTATTTTTAGGGGAGCCAGTGGTACCGCCGTAGAAAGCGCCGGACAGATAGATGGAACAGGGACGAAATACGACGCGGCGCGGCGGCGGGATACTGTTCCGTCGTTCCCGGTTACTTGAAATCGAGCCAAAATCGCCACGCGGCACACCCCCACCGCGTCGATACCACCGTTGCGTTTCTATTTCCCGTGTCCCGCGAACGCCTAATCTATATGGTAATTCTGCTCGGAGTAAAGCACGTGCGAAGCGAAACACGCGAGACCGTCGCGCCGCACACCGGGACGCTCGAGTCGAACCAGCCGGACAAAAGTCAGCTTCGAAAGTTTCCGTAGCAATTTTCTATCGTATAAGGTAGTTAACTGCCTAATGTTTTTATCTAGAATTATTCAGATTGCATAGACACGTTTATGGGTTATTTATTCGATATATACTGCATCGCAAAATTCGCCGATTCTCGAACGAAAGTTTATCGATCCTTGAATATTTGTAACTCACAGTATGTCGTGGAAAATTGAAATATCTTACGAAATTGCGCAGAATACGAATTCGTAGAAAAATTTGGCGAGTCCATTTTCCAAAGGCCATAAAAGAAATTTGAAAATGTCAACGTTAAATTGGTTTCCACTTCTTCGAATCGACGCGCGACAATTCTGTTCTCGCGGAAAACTCCGCGGACTTATTTTTTTTTTTCAAAGAATAAGGGACCGCTTGTTACAGCGAAAGCACTAAAAATCTTTCATTTGGTTTTACGACGACGAATCCCCCGGGTGGATCGATAGAGAGCAAATTGCCAGCTAAATGCAAGAGAGACAAAAGAGTCATTTCTGTGCTAAATCACAACTTTCCAGTCCCTCTGCCGCGCCCGAACTTTTTTAACTTTCGCGAACTTCCGACGGCAGCTGGATTTTAGAACGGTTTCGCGCCGAAAATACGTTCCCAGTCTAGACCCAACAAATGACAGTTACGACGCAAATTTGATAGGAAAATATGGCCGACGGGAAAACCCATTTTACTCGCACGAACGATGGATGTTCAATTTTCAAGGAAACTTCGAAAAAGAGATTGCAATGATTAGAAACGAATATTCTTTCATGCTTGGTATTCTGTCAATTTTTAAATGCAAATAATTCTCAAGAGATCAAATTATTTTTATTTTATTCACAGACACATTCTCGTCTACAATTACAAAACAAACGAGTCGTCCAGAGTAGCCGGTTTTCGGGCCACCCTGTACAGCAATCGATAGCCAATGAATTCCGCAACGGTCAGAGTTGTTTGCCCGTAAAAATCGAAGAACAGCACGCGCTCGCGGCCACCATTGTTTAACGGACAGTAATATACGTCTGGACCGGCGCGGGCGCGTCGAAACACGCTGCTTCGTGTCAACAAGCATGTTTTTTTTTCTCCGACGGATCTAGCGTTTGGAACGCGTACTCTCGGTCTCTCGGACGAAAGTTAGCCCGTCCGTGTAACATACACGTTCGCCGCGTAGAACGCATAATAACATTCGCATCAGCGCCCTTGCCCAAGGGCGTGGGAAAAACACGGTCAAGCAGCGTTCCGACGGCGTGAAATATTACGATTTGGGACACGAAATAATTACTCGCTGCACTTTTTAGCACTTTTAACACACTCGAACGATTTTTATAACCGTCTGTACCACTGCAATTTCTTCCGCCTTCGTTAGCATTTCTTGTTAGCGTCGGCGTGTCGAGAATCGCCGCGGTTTCCAAAATAATAATATAATATTGTAGAGGATTCGAATTCTGTTTCAATTTAATTGAAACGACTGGCAATTAAAATACTTATAATCTGACGCTCGCTTTATATTCTATGCGATTTTTGCTTTACTTTTTTAAAAATCGAGCATCGCGAGGAGCTGTAAACATCGTCGGGAAAGATAAATAAATACCGGGCTCCAATTAACGATCGGAGGTAACCGGATGGACCGTTCGTAGCCGCGTTTGCACGTCAATGAGCCAGTTACCGATTTCGTGGCTAGAATAATATTGTTCCATGCAAATGCGAGCCGCCGTCGACGGCGCGCGGTGTCTCTTTGGCCACGTGGGTGTGTGGGCGTGTTGGCCCGCAATCGAATGCTAGCTACGGTCGAACGAACCAACCGATCCGCAAACTCTTTTCGCTGGAAGAAGCGGCTTCAGCTTTTAATGCCAGAGGAGGCAACCGATGTGCCGCGAAATCTCCCGAGCACACACGAGAATAAATACACCGATGGCATTGCCGTTGCGCTCGCAAATTATGCTGCTCAAAGAAATTACAGCGCGGGCCAAATTCTTCCGACGATAACTCGGCGAAAAATCATCGTGGAATCGTAACTCTTTTTTTCAAATAAAACTTGGAGCTTCTGCTTTAAGACAGCCTATCTTGATTTTAGATATGATATACTCACGCCATTTTAATAATTTAAATATTGGGATAGCATATTAAAGATTTAGTATATCGAAGATTGCCAAGTTCGACGAAATGCACAGAGTTGGCAAAATTTTTTTCACGGATGCCGTTTAGACTAGATTGTAGCTCTATCCTTCCTCTTTTATTTAAAAAAAACGGCACTCGGCTGCGATTTTTTCTCGCGAAGTTATGGCAGTTTAAAGGGGTCCCTGTCTTGCTGGAATACAAGGGATACTTTTTTACAATTATTATTTTATTGGAAAAATTATACTATAGTATAATATTATATTATATTATAGAGCGATAGAGATAGAAATTTCTCCAACACCATCACCAGCAATAAAATAATTTATATCATATTACGTGGCCCTTCGAAATGGAACAATCTTTGTTCAATGCTTTTCTCTCTATTATTTTGAGCAATTCGCCACCCGGTATATACCCGCGGCTCCACAATTCCGCCATTAAAAGTCCATTTAAAGGCGCGTCGCTCACGCCGAACTTTCCGTGAAAATTCGAATCTTTGCCGGGGACCGATTCAAATCAGCGGCGGAGCCTTTGACAGGGCCGTAAGAAATCGGTGGGGAACGTCGGGACCCGGTTCCTAGGCGAGACGCTTTCAAACAGGGAGAAATGGAAACCGCGTATCCGAGTCAGTTCGCCGTCGGACGGGGGGCGGTTTCATTGTTATCTTTCGTTCGTTCGGTTTTCAATCCCGGAAAAAAAA
>NC_135775.1:1867771-1879449 GCF_028453695.1 Augochlora pura | reverse complement strand
AGCAAAAATAATCGTCAAGAGAGTAGCCTTAAAAATACCCTAAATAGCAATAAATTTAGAATAAAATTTGCGGTCAATTTGTGAATCGCGTCTCCCATAAATCACAAACCATCTATATTAACAATGTAACATTAATGTACATTAATAATGTAACATTAATATACCTTAACATATAATGTAACATTAATATACCTTAATATATAATGTAACATTAATATACCTTAACATATAATGTAACATTAATATACATTAACAATGTAACATTAATGTGCATTAACAATCTCCTCGTTTCTCTTCGACGCGAAGACCCGTCGCAAACGAAAGAAACACAGATTCGAGGTTTTTTCGAGACCGGTTCACCGAAATGGGAATTTGCATAGAGAAGCCGCGAGTTTAGACACGTGATATCCCGAGGACGGCGAGCACCGGCGAAATTAGGGTAACCTTTCGCGCGCGGCGCCTCTCTCTCGCGTCTGGTATTCTCGACATGCGAGCGGCGGCTACGTAAAATAATACGTTCCGTCGTCGTTTTCTGCGAAGCAAAAAAAGAATCCGGCGTGTGTCTGCTCTCTGCCGGTGGACTACTTTCCCCGTTAGAAAATAAGGTGTACCCGGACGCCGGCCGTCGGAGGATTCCGCTGCTACGACACTTCGCGTATACCGTGAACATGTAACTACAATATGGCTGCCGCCACGGGCTACTGCCTCCTACGATACCCCATGCCGCGTCTTTCCTGCCACGGTGAAAAGGAAATACCTTTATGGTCGACGCATTTCTGCATGATTTACTATCAATTTTAGTGAATTTTCTTAACGGTGAAATTAAATGAAATTAATTTTTTTAAACGGTGGATTTATAAATTCAATTGCAAAATACTTGGGTTTATTTTATAATTTTAGAATTATAAAAATAGCTATAGAATTTTTAAAATGATGGAATATTTTTTTATTTTGAGTATTATAGTTATATGTGGTTGTTTTAGATATTGTTAATTTTTGTCGCTTTGTAGTCGATTATTTGTTGCCTTTTATAGTCGTTTTATATTTTTATTTTTTTTATTGTTAACACTAGTTTTAATCGTTATATTGTTGACAGTAGTTTCTATTAGGGAGGGAAAAATAATTATTATTGTTTAGGTTGTCATTATTAATTTATTACTATCGTTATTATTACTATTATTATAATTACTATTTTATTATTATTATCCCAGCCGTTATCATTGTCATTACCATTTTATTTAATTCTTCCGTCGAGATTTTTAATACTCAAAATTGATCAGCGTTCCGCCAGCAAATTAGCCTCGCCGCGAAAATATTAAACATACCGAGGCTAATTAGCTGTTACACATAGATTGTCGCGTGTGTTCCTATTATTGGTTTATTATCGCGACGATGTCATCGTGTTGGTTATTAGCGCGTCCACGGTAATGAATTGTTTATAGATTTTCTCCTGTTCCTATTATTGGTTCATTTTGAAGCCGCTTGTAAAGCCGGCACAGTTTAGACAGAGAAAATTAATGAATTTCACCGAATTCATGTTTAATTTAAATATTCTCTATAGAATATCTATGTTTAATTCAAACGATTTCTAGTTTGACAGTATATTGTTCAAATATTAAATTTGTTCAAATATTATACCTAATAAATATGTAATTTGACAATAGAAACAATTCACAGCCAAATACAAAATCATTTTAAACAATTTCTGTGCAACAAATCCCAACTTGTCAATCGCGATCCGATCAACTAAAGTAACCAGCTTGCAGGTTATGTTTTCCGCGCGTCGTTAGGCGAATTTAGAACGGCAGAAAAGGACAGGCTTTTTTTCCGGGATATAAGTGGCACCCCGCGCTCGCAGTTCTCCGTTTCGCTGGCCAATTGCGGCGCAACCTCGTTCAACGTTGCGTTTTCGCTCCCGCCGACCACGCGGCGGAATGAAACAATAATGATAATACGGCTTTCGTGACGCCGGGATGTTCGTTGCACTATTTCTCTGCTTTCTACGCCGCCGCGAACACAATAGAGTTATGAATATACCGTGCATTCTTCGTCCTCACCCCTCCCCCACCCCTTCTCTCTCTCTTTCCTTTTTTCGTAACTCTTTCTCTCTCTCTTTCCTTTTTTCGTAACTCTTTTTTTCTCTTTCCTCTTTTCGTCTCTCTCTCTTTCCGTCTTTCTCTCTCTTTACTCTTTTCGTCTCTCTCTCTCTCCTCTCTCTTTCTTCTCTTCGTAACTTCTTCTCCCTTTTTCCTTTCCTCTCGAAATTCTTCTCTCTTTTTTTCTCTCGGCGTCGCGTTGCCTGCCGCACGCGCACTCGTTTCGACGTCGACGAATTATTTGCCCGCTCGACCGGAATCCGCTCGCGAGTGCGATACTCGCCGCGTGCGGCTAATCAGCCGCGGATAAACACAGTTTCTTACCGCGGGCGCATGCCGCACGCAACCCGCTCTCTTCTCACTCTCTCTCTCTCTTCTCACTCTCTCGCTCTCTGTCTTTTTATTTCTATAAGATCGGATCTAATATTTTACTCTCCAAAGGCGCAGCTTTAAATGTTCGCGGTATCTAGAGTATTTAATTAAATTTTGTATATAATTAATTTTATTTTATGTGAATTAATTGTTACTGAATATTGAGAACTGAGTGGCAGGTAGTGAATATTGAGTATTTAATATTGAATATCGAATGGTGAATATTTTAATCTGTTTAGGATATTTAATATTCAATATTAAAATTTGAATATTGAAATTGCGTATGGAATATTGAGTATTGAATATTAAATATTGAATATTAAAATTTGAATATTGAAATTGCGTATGGAATATTGAGTATTGAATATTAAATATTGAATATTAAATATTGAGTATTGAATATTGAGTATTGAAAATTGAGTACAGTATATGGAATATTAAAAGTTGAGTATGGAATATTGAGTATTGAATATTAAATATTAAATATTGAATATTAAATATTGAGTATTAAATATATTATTATTTATACGCATGACGAGTATACTCGTCAACACACAACATTTTACCTTCTCCATGACGAGTATACTCGTCCAGTCACAGTTAACTGGTTAATGCACCGTAAACTTTTTTTCGACCGTTCTCTCTCTACCGCAGCGCGTTTTTCTCGTCTAAGAAACACATGGACTAGTTGGCAGCAAGAAGGAAAAAAAAAGAGAGAGAGAGAGGGTGGAGAAAAAAGGAGTAGCAACTCTTTTTCTACCAGAGACCATACATAATTTACTTAGTAATTGCGTTCGCCGGCAGTCTTTGAAAACTTCATTTAATTAAGACTTTCGGAAAGGCTCGCGGCGGTTTGAATTGGGCAACGGGTCCTCGGTGCTCGTGGAAACTACAGGGGGGACAGATTTAACCCTTTGCGCGCTCGAGCGGCCGCTACGAGGGCATCGCTAAAATCGTTAGAAGAGATACGGAAAAGAGGGCAAGCCAGAGTTCATGGGTTTTCAAAATGGATTCTTAATGCGACGTCGATGGTTCAGGAATTTTTAAGTTAGGTTCCTAATTTCTACGGCTACATTATTCATCATTACTATAATGTAATATACTGCAGTGTATATTAAATACTATAATATACCATATATCGACCTACTACAGTGTATATTAATTACCGTAATATACCATATATCAACCTACTACACTATATATTAATTACTATAATATACCATATATCAACCTACTACAGTATATATTAATTACCATAATATACCATATATCAACCTACCACAGTATATATCAATTACTACAACATACTATAAATCAACATACTACAGTACATGTCAAACACTACAATATACCAAATATTAACAAACTACACTGTACATTAAAACATATATAATTACATCACGCGCATCTAAACAATAAAAACGAATAAACCAATTTCGTTTTCCTCCAGACTCTCGCATATTATTCATTACTGTTCGTCGAGTGTAAATTAATTAACTAAATACGACAGCGGCGAAGGGTTAAAAGGGAAATTGTACGAGTGAACGGGAACGAGGAAATCAATTTCATCCGCGTAAAAGCGTCGCTTTGTCGCGTAACATGGAAATACTATAAACCAGAAAAATTATTCTAGATTTACAATTGAAACGACTTCCCGAGCAAAGGGTTAATACGAGAAATTTCATTCCGTGCGCCGCGTGCTTTGCAAAAAAAGACTCGGCGCGCGTGCTCCGAGGGGGAATTTAATTCTTCGGACGCTGGGACAAAACTCTGGATCGCGGCGAGACATTAACTCCGAGGGGAGGGGGAGGGGGGGAGGAGAGAGGTTTGCTAATTAATATTGAAATCGATTGTCCGCCGGCGCGAATGCCACTGTCACAGATCTTTATTATAAAGGGAAACAAATTTCCGGACGATCGGCGTGTACAACGATGTCGTAAACTTGTTACAGAAACGCGCGCGCCGACCGTTATTTATTAGTTCGAACAATTTATATTTTGTCGCCGACAGGTTCGGTCGTAGTTATGCTCATTTATTATTTATATTTCTGTCAGCGTGGACGTTTGCGCCCGTGGGGTCGGATTAAATTTAAAATATCACGGAATTCGAAGTAATTTTATCGGTTCGGTAATTTTTGTTAAAGGTTATCGTGACAGATTGTGTGGGAGTGGGATTAATGATATATTTTGTGTTATAAATGTTGTGGTATTTAGATAAGATATTAAATATCGAATATAGAATATTGAATATCGAATACAGAATACTGAGTATAGAATATTGAATATAGGATATTGAATACTGAATACAGAATATTGAGTATAGGATATTGAATATTGCATACAAAATATTAAATACAGAATATTGAGTATAGGATATTGAATATTGCATACGAAATATTAAATACAGAATATTGAGTATAGGATATTGAATATTGCATACAGAATATTGAGTATAGGATGTTGATTATTGCATACAGAATATTGAGTATAGGATATTGATTATTGCATACAGAATATTGAGTATAGGATATTGATTATTGCATACAGAATATTGAGTATAGGATATTGAATATTGCATACAGAATATTGAATATAAAATATTAACTGCAGAATACAAAATATTAAATAAATAAAAGTCACCTAGTGATTTTTCTACAGTTCGTACAAAAAATATAATTTTTCTTCGCGCAAGCAAACTATTTGTTCACTGACCACAACAATAGCAATCGCGTGGTCGCAAGCCTCGTCGCGCTATTAATTAATAAAAATGCCGCGGACCCTTTGGCGTCCGCGCGTTTTGTTCACGGGACAGCGTTCTTTTTCCGGCGCGCGCGCGCGCTTGTTCGCGTAACGGAAGCGCGTTCCGCTCGGAATTTTCGAGGGCTCTGGCCCCCGTTGTAAATTCGCCGGGCTATTTTGCGAGCTCGATATAGCGCAGAGGGTTTTGCGCACGGTTTTCACGGTCGCCTGCGCCTCGTCCTCCGTTTCCCGCGAGCGCGCGGAACTTAATCGTCCATGAATCAAATATGTTTTCGCTAAAGAGAGCCACCCCTCGTTTTAAACACCGACGCGGCTCTTGTTCGAATCGTCGCGCGATGGTTCGAGTCGCATTTAGATGCGCCGTTTGACGTTCTTTTATTTTTAAATTATTTTTAAATTTAAATTAAATTATTTTTAAATTTAAATTAAATCATTTCTAAATTTTCTTTGCTCTGCAGCCCTTTATTCGCCTTCACGCGGCCATCGAAATTATAACGGCTTTGTACGGCTTTTAGTATTTTTTTTTATATTTCTCTAAATATTATAGAATCGAATGGGACGATTAACAGTGCACTAACTATACTCAGAGAAAAATCCTTAAAATATTAACACGGTTCCGTCGCATCGATCAACCATCCAGCGGTATAATGTATAAACAACCGGTACAATTTATTATATATTATATATATAATTGGCCCGCGATTTGCGTTTACATTCGAACGAGTGCAATTTTTAATTGTCGCCGTTCTCAAACGCACGCGGCGTTTGCCCGCGAACGCTGCGTTTGATTGATGAGCGGGGGCTCCGATCGAAGCGCGTTGTTGTAAACCGTGTGTTGTCCGCGTTGTCGTTCGCAGAAAAATGTTATCGACGTTTTGCCGCGGTAGTGTTGGGTTAGGTGGAAGGATTTACGGTTAAACAATCGTTGCGCGAAGGCGGCCGACCGTGTTCCATTTCGCGCTGCTTTGCTCGCGCTATGGGAAATGTTTATTGAAGGTTTAGGAGCTTTTTAACCCTTTGATTCCTATCATGTTAATTAGCACTTATTCTTAATATTTTTCTTAATAGGATAACGATAGGCAATTGATTTATTTCCGTATTTAGACTTCGATGACGGAAGAAGTCAATTTGATTTCGATTTAGAAGAAATTAATAATATTTAATAGAATCTTGGAATCTTTATGACGAGTTGCCATAACTTAAAGGGTTGATCGGGAATCGTTTATCGCGGCCAGACATCGGGCCGGCTAATTTAATAGCGAAGCTCTTTTTTCCCCCCTTTAAACAGGCTCGTTATCGAGGAGAGCTTCCCCCCACCCCCATTCCGCGGTGTTTTATTTTTCGTCCACGGGAAGTTCCGCGCGCCGCCGCGCTCTATATCATTGCATATCTCGCGCACAGTCGAGCAAGGGTCGTTAGACTCCCCCCCACCCACTATTAATAAGAGAAAGAGAGAACGCAACGTTTCGTGCGAGTGCCGTCTGAAAGCCGACTGCGAAATATCTCGGCGACGTAGCATGAATATTAATCAAAACCGGATGAAACGTTTAACAAGCGGGAAATGGAAAACTATGGGGTGTCCCGGGATACGTGTTCGGAAAACACTCGTTTCCATGGTTTTAAATACGGCTCGATGATTCGTTCGTGTTTTGTTTGTTTGGAATTATCGTCGTTGGAAGGCTTTGTTATAATTACGCGAAATTGATGTTTTATAAGAAATTGATGTTTTATACGAAATTAATGTTTTATATGAAATTGATATTTTATGAGAAATTGATGTTTATCGATTATGGGGTTTTATGGAGGCAAAATGTCGCTTTGGCTGACCATTGAGGGTCTGTTCTACTTGAGGTGAAGACAGTAGTTTGGATAATCTAATTTGTTTGAATATTATTGAATGGTTTTAGTTGGAATTAACGCTTTGAGTTCGAAGCCATTTTAATTGTAAATTTGAAATAATTTTTCCGATGTACAGTATTTCCATATTAAGTAACAAAGTGCATTTTATATATATACCAAATTAGCTCTTGTGATTCATATCAAAACTTTAATTTTTCCAAAATTATCCAAAATTAAACTTTGTTGCTATAAAAATTATTTTAGTAGGGCTAACATTTTATTTTGAAGAAGCTGGCTGGTCTGACTTATCATTGGTTATTTCTACTTGTAACAGATGTATTTTAGAGGATAATTTTCTATATAATAAAAACTTTATCAGTAATATATATATAAGCCTCTCCGCGACTCTCTCGTTATAGTAAAAAGGTCTGTAATTCAGCAACAAGATTTCTCGATCTTCTCCAGGAAGTGGTATAAGCGTGCGATAGTTAACAAAACGGATTTAACGAGCGCCGCCATAATTTCTCGAGATGAAGCTTCTCTCCGAGCGAATATCCTTAGAACGGTATATAAGAGGAGAATAAATTCAGATAAAGTATAACCTTATCCGCCGATAATCCTCTAGGTTGCGTAACCTTCCATGAAAAAGGAGAAGAGTATAATAATTTGTCGTGTTACGAAACTTCTCGATAAGATATAAAATGATCGCGTAGATAATGTTTTTATTATTTTTATTTGTGAGTCGAAGTTATTATTTTTAAATAGATATAGTAAAAAATGTCTGTATAAATACTGTCTATAAAACATAGATATTTCCAAATTGCAATATTTAATACTATCTGCCATAAATTATTAAAGTATTTCTAAATCCCTTTACAAACTTAATCCCCAATTTTATTTTATTTATTTATTTGGAGTTTATTTTAGTATATATATTTTATTTTAGCATATACAATTCTATACATATATTATTTTAGTATAAAGAATTCTATTCACTGTACCATAATTTTCCAAAACGACGAAATATCCTAATTTTCTAATTAAACTCTAATCTTTCAGAAAGATTCCATTCCTTACAAAATATAAAAATATTAAAAAAAAAGTATCTTCAGCTCCCTCATTGATTTTTAATCATCCAGAATAGTTAGTAGAGAGTTTCTTCTACGCTATAGTTTAAAAACGGTGTACCATGCCGTAAGGGTGGAAATTCGCGGTCTTCTGACAGTGGTGTCGCGTTCGAGGGGCGGTTTGGTCGGTAAATGTCCGCGCGTCTAGCACGGCGAGGATAGTAGGTGCGAAACGTTCCCGCAGGGCACCGGCTGCTTTTCGCTTTCAAGCTACGAATTTGCAGAAGCTTCCGCCGTCTGCCGTCCGATGGCGCGCCGCTCGAACGCAACCCCCTCCCCGCGATAGTTTGTACCACCGGGCGGACCCGCGTGCCGCTTAACCCGGTGGACTCGAATGGTGACTACGAAGCACCGCTAGAATCATTCTATTACGTTTCAACAGAATTTTTAATTAACAAACAATTTTAATTAACATTAAATAAAAATTCTATGAGCCAGGAAAATTTACAATATGACTCTGAATTACGATGCATTAGATTGTATTATAATACATTATATGATACTGTACTGTACCGCATTACATTGTACAATATTATATTAATAACTTGATGTTAAACAAACACCCTACCTAATAACATTTACCAGTTATAGTAACATCAAGTATTCTACGTCTATTACAGCAATTAAACAATAAAAACTTCTCCTTAATTTAATAAATTTAATAAATTAAATAAATTAAATAAATTAAATAAATTCTGCTTCTCTTCGTCTCAATCTAATCATAAACAATTTTTCGCATAACCGCAACGCGTTAGAAGACAACGGCCAATGCTGTAACATACATTGTCGTAACACGGAATCGTATAAACGTCACGTCCGCGGCAGTTTCGAAATTCCACGGCCGGTAAAATCCGCATGCTTGCGCGGCGAGCACGAAAATTTCGGGTAACACGATTCCGATGTAACTTAACGTCAAGGAAATACCGTCGACGGGAAGAAAATGTTACGCAATGTCTGTCTCACGCAGAAACGTTTCAGCTTCTCGCGAACAAGACTCCCGCCGCCACTGCTCTCCTCGGGCTATCGGAAATGGTTGTCGCGGTCTCTCTCTGCACACGTCTCAGGAACAGCGAGCTGCACAACGCGTGTTGTACGGTACACGTCGGGAACGTCGGGACGGGTGACGTATTGCGTCTTCGACGAGGTAAACGCTTCCGCCTTTCCGTTCGAAATTGATGCGAACGAAATTACCTATGGGCTATCGAAAGGGTTGACACTCAACGCCAGAGACCTAATTTCGATCATTGTTACAAATTGTTTTATAATAATAAGAAGATTGGATTTATTTGGAATTTTTATAATTTTTGGTATAGTGTATGCTCCAAGGAAATTATTTATATATATTATAAATTTCTGGGTAAAATACTTTTATAGCGACAAAGCAGTTGACCTAATTTCGATCATTGTTACATATTGTTTTATAATAATGAGATTGGATTTATTTGGAATTTTTATAATTTTTGGTATAGTATATGCTCGAAGGAAATTGTTAATAATATATCATCGACGTTTTTTTAAATATAATCAACGTTTTCTCGCAGATAATGTTTCGCATAAAATAATTACAAAAATAATTGATTACAATTCGATATTCCGAATACTCCCGGATGACTTTCACATCTCAATATATTTCACCAGGGCCTCTGTGTTATTCCTGTTTCATGTATTTTCACCGAGTTTCCATAAATTTTGCTGATAGATGCACGCGGCAACGTTTAATCAAATCTGGTTTGAAATCTGACAGCTCGTCAAACATATTTCGATCGATGTCTATAAGCGTCTTCCAGTTTGTTAGCTAATTCGGTCGAGGGTAGCTTGACAAACATTTACCGTCCGCGTGAATTCGGATCGCGGGGAATTGATGTCGCCCGTCAAAAATACCGCGCGAGCAACCAGAAAATTCAGCGCTTAATAAAACGTGCGACAATCGCGTGTAACAATGCCCTTTGTGAATTAAAAGGAACGACTGTATATATGATAATAATAATAATAACGATAATAATATCAAATAATATAATATAGTGTAATATAGAAGAATATATTATAACACAGTATCATATAGAATAATATAATATAACACAATATGGTACAGTATGATATATTATAAAATAGTACAATATAGTATGAAATAATATAATTCAGCAGAGTATACTGTACTATAACGTACTATAATATAATATATTAGAATATACTATAACATAATGAAATATAAATTAATATAGCATAATATACCAAACTGTAGTCTACTGTACTATACTATAACCTAACATACTATACCATAATATACTCTAATATAATATATTCTACCACAGGTACATATAACAAGAACTGTAGCTTAAAAACCAGATAAAAAAATTGAAAAGCGCATTTTAGAAAAATGTTACCGGATCGCGGACAGTTCCGCGACTAATTCGCGACGGATTATGCTGATTAGGGAACGACGTACGGTCTAATTAGCGCGAAGACGCGGCAAACGAACGAGGCATTTAATGCTGTGCTCGCGTGGACGTTTCCGCGACGGTGCCGTTAAGACGGGGTACACGCCGCTCGCCGGGAGGAAGAAGAACGCGGTCGAGGGGGGAAGGGGGGCGACGGCATAATGGCGTCGTTATCAACGAGCAGAAACGCGAAATGTTATATTCCAAAGTGACGTAATGGTTTCCGGGAACTCGGGCCGCATGTCAGTCGGAATGTGCATCGAGGGGCGACACAAGAGACGCTAACGCGCGTAACCTTAGGCCGTAATTAGAGAAATTAGAAGAGGCACGACGGAAGGTCGGCGTCGACGTCGACGTCGACGTCTCTCTTGTGTGCGCGCCCGGCCGTACGTGTAATTCCGGCCCCTCTCTCTCTCTCTCTCTTCATTTTCCCTGGCCGAAACTTAATAAAAAACCGTCTGCCCGAAATTCGAATGCGGGACGCGGGAACAATGGCGACGGAATTCGGTCATATGTTTTAGAGCAGGTATTATAATATTTTAGAGCAGGTATTTTAATATTTTAGAGCAGGTATTTTAATATTTTAGAGCAGGTATTATAATATTTTTAGAGCAGGTATTATAATATTTTAGAGCAGGTGTTATAGTATTTTAGAGCTGGTATTATAATATTTTAGAGCAGATTGCGAGGACGAATCGACGAAATTCGGTAATAAATTTTAGAGCAGGTGTTATAATATTTTCGAGCGGATTGCGAACCTTATAAAAATCTCTAAGCCCGCCACCAACACTACAAACGCAACAATTTCCAATATATCAACTACAAACGCGACAATTTCCAATATAACACCTACAAACATTGATAAATTATTTCCAAAAAGAAAAGAAATAATTTCTTCGCGGAAAATGCACCGTCTCCGACGACACCGTCGACGACGCTCGCCGTCAAACAAAACTCCGTTCGCGAGATGTGGGGGGGGGGGGGGGGGGGGAGAGCCGTCTGCCGCCACACCAACCCGCCCCGCGCCCCCGCGCCCCCCCCCCCCCC
>NC_135775.1:1860508-1867671 GCF_028453695.1 Augochlora pura | reverse complement strand
GGGGTTAAGTGCCGTGTCAGCGACTCGTGACATTCCTTGGCCGCCGCCACCCCTTTCCCCTCTCTGCACCATAGAGAAGGGGTGGAGAACTCATTAATTCACGCCGAAGGAACACGGGCGAAAACTAATTACACCCGGCCACGCTTTATTATAAACTGCTGGATCAGTGCGGCTGCAGATAATGAAACGAACGACGGTGCCTGCCCTCCCTGCCCTCCCGCCCCCCCCCCCCCCCCCCCCCCCCCCCCCCCCGCCACCACAGGAAAAGCGAAAAAAAAAGGGAAACCTTCAACCTTTCGACCCCGCTGTTCAATCGATACGCGGGAAAACGACGGCGGCTTTTCGAGGACCGCGACAAAAATTTTCGTGGAACTGGGAACGGTTTAATAATTTATTAACGTAACAATGTAACTAGTTAGCGATCGTCGAACGCAGATTTCGAGGGTAAAGAAACGTCGGAATATTGTGTCATAACCCTTCTCGGTCGAGTGGCGACTCTCAGGCGCCCCGAAAAATTGTCATGTTATTATTTTAATCTTTATCAAATTTACTAATTATTTAAAAAATTTTCAAGACCCAACATCTATCACACAAAACGCAATTTTACAATGTATAAAATGCTCCCTGTTGTACAAAATGGAAACGCTGTAAGTCCGAAGAAATATCTTGAAATTCCACTTAAAAAATTCTTCGACTGCGAAGAGGTTAAAGGTTTATCGACTGTAGCGCTGCTCACCAGGATCGCGCCGATCCGCTAGAAACAACCATATTTCTAAGAAAATTCTTCGGCGCCTCCGGTGAAACGCCGCGAAAGAGGAAAAGTAACTTGTCAACGAACGAAGTTAGTTCTTCCGTGCTCCCCCCCCCCCACCCCCCCTCCGCGGAAATGTTCTTTTCAATGCAAGTCGCTCGCGATCTTTTGTTGCGTTCTGTTGTACGCCCGGCGTTCATTCTTATGCAGCCTCTGTGTGACTTCTTACAATCGACTCGGCGGATCTTTCTCTTCTTTTTATTATTTTCCCGTACAATTTCTGAATAGTTGAGAGAAAAAAAGGTAATGATAATAGGGAGAAATAAGGGAACAATGCTTGAATGTGATAGCGTGAGATTCTATCGCGTTGTTTAATTGAATGTTTGCTTTTCGGAGGGATTTTTGTAATTTTTCGGTTTTGTGGTATTGTAGTGTATTAGAATAATATATTATATTTTATAATAATTGTATATAATGTGTTAGGCTGTAGCAGTGAATTTTTGTGGAATTGTATAAATATTTGGAAGAATTTATTGTTTTGGAAAATTGAAGATTTATTTTTCGGAGAAATTTATTATGACTATTAAATTATTTATATTGTATTATTTCTCTCTCTCTCCCCCCCCTCTCTCTCTCTCTCTCTGTCGTTCGCTCTTTCACCGTTCGCGGGCGGATTAATTAAATTAACCTTTTCGCCCTCCGTTGAACGCGTTACGTGGACACTTAACCTAAAGGTGGAGGAGGAGCACGGCTTATAGCTTTCCGCGATGGGAACGCTGGGCGAAGAAATTCCCCGCGAAATTGCCCGCAGTGACGTATCCGCCCGTCCCTTTGACGACGCGCGCCCGAAATTGTCGAGGAAACTGCGCGCGCGCGTTTCCCGCCGCGGATTCTTCGAAACTAGGGGGACATCATCTTCTTACGTGCGTATCTCCGTCACTCTTTACGACCGTTGACGTGAACGTCGGACATCGTAAATGTTACTGGACGACTGCGGACTTCGCGTAATTTATTAGGAAAAAGTTATAGACGGCGAGACTGTTAAACAAATTACGAAATACATATGTAAATCACTCGTGACTCGGATAAATTATTAAATAAGGAAAGCGATCGTTATTTCAATCTTTGTTCATAATTTTCAGAATTTTAATATTAATAATAATATTATTATTAATAATAAATTATTAATATTACCGCAGAGGAATTAATGCTGTCATTTAAAACTTGTAGAACCGCATAGTTACAATAGCCATTCGGTGTAAATGCCGAAGAACTTCGGGGAGAAACAGCGTTTTGCGATAAATTGCATTCTACTTAGCAGTTTCTTGGCTAAGTCGCTCCCCCGAGAAGAAGTATTGCACGAGACTGCAGAAGAATGCAGTCTGCAATGCAGTCGGGAGCGGACCTCGGAAATTCCGTTTGACTTCGATCATCTCCCAAGAGAATGTTTATCGAATTAATTAACTTCGAAATTAGTAAATGGAAGAATGTATAAAAATAATGTATAAAATTAATGTATGAAATTGGAGTGAAATAATTAGTTTAGAATCTTCTAAAATCTTCATTTAATCATATATGTACTATTGGACTAAATATGACGATATTTTATATTTTAAATAATATCGCTAATATGTTATTAATGTTATTTAAAAATGGTAGTCGCTGCGATGTCAATCGCGCGTTTTCAAGCTGTCATCTGGTTGCTCAAAGGTTGCCGAGTATATCTTGTGCTGCCATCTAAAGGCTCCGCGCATTGCCCAACATGGCGGCCTACTAGTGACTCTGGACTCACTTAGCAAGATGGCGGCGCGCTGAGAACTCGTCAACTTTGACTGCGTGTAACTTCCAAACAAATCAACTCCGCGCATTAAAATTTACATTTTCGGCATCTCATCATCGATACCTGCAAAAACATTGCTTCAAAATTCAATAAATTTTGGTCCCCTTTTATGAACTCTAACCTTAAAAATTATTAATTGGAAAAACTGTTTCGACGGAAAGTTTCACCAGGTCTATTACACCTAGAATCTATTAAAAAAGACAGATTTTTTCCTTCTCTGTTTCCCGGAAAACAGCAAAGAAAATTCAGAGATGAGAACATCCTTCCACGTGATGATGCGTTCGTGACGTAACTCGTCGCATCGCGCGACAAGGTTACGGCGTAGAACAAACCGGATGTTCTCAGACGACCCGGAATGACAATTACCAAACGACCACTTTAAGCAGCGTTTTAATGTCCAAATATTTGTCGCGCCCGCAGAGCGACCCTCGACGAATGTTATTAAAATTGCATTCGAGAATTAATTACGACGCTTACCCGTCGGCCCCTCTCGTTTAATTCGCCCGGTAAAAGTGGCTTCCAACTATCGCGCTGCGTTATCCGGTTACAAGACAACCGTAAGACCGGGGCGATTACAATTCCGTGTAAGTTTCTCGTGGCCCAGTTTTCCCGGAGCGAACCTGCTCGATGGGAAACTACAACTTAACGTCGATCTTGCGCCGTCTGGTCGCCGTGCCGGGCCGCGCGACCTATCTGCGGAACTTTTGCAGCGTCGTCGTCGAGCCAACTACTTTCCGTCGCGGCGACGCGATTTGACGTTCGCGATTTCCATAACCGTGAATCGTTCCTTCGAAAATCCAATGAAAATTCGCCCAATAATAAAATCGCTGAATCTTGACCGTGGAATTGACGATCTTCGAACAGCTGTGACTTTGGTGAAAGTTAACGGAAAATTGTGAGCATTTTTTTAAATTAAAGCTTGAAACCTCTAGTTTACGATGGTATATTGTAATATTTAATATAGTTGCCGTTTCGCGACTGTAGCTAAGTAAATATGGAGGCATGATCGCGGTATAGAAAAAGTGCTCAGTTCAGCGCCCTCTATGGATACGTCTGTAATAGAAATTCTTGTAACTTTGCGAGAAAAAATCGTAGCGACTTCGATGACCCCTTAAATTAAAGGGGAAAGTGCGAACTTTACGATGATTAATGCGGCATGCTCGAGAAAAATTTTTGCTAGCTCCTAGAGGACGTTAAAGTCTGCCCTTTTTCGGTATCGCGAAATGTCCTCAAATTGAGGTTACTTCTATTAAATATTAAAATATGGCATTGAATAATTTATTATTTAACTATCAATTAATTAAAATCAATCTTTAGCAATTTCTATTCCTCGATAGTTCGTAGTTCAAGGAAACAAACGTTCTCCGATTGGCTAAACTTGGATTCGGCGATGCGGTCGGAGCGATCCAAGATGGCGGCTGGACTCGAAATGGCGATGGGTTCCGTGAGGTATTAACCTTACGAGGGCAGGTTCGAAAACGAAGCCGAAAGTCTAGGGACACCTGGAAAGTGCCGGACCGTGTCAGCCGATGGCCACGAGGCCCCAGCCAATCGGCTCCTTCGGATGGTTTCGAAAGGGCCAATTAAACCGTGTGGGGTCGCGTCGATCGCCGCGACAGGGGACAGCCCCCGGAAGACACGGTTAACAGGATGCGGCAGTTTCTTAACTTGTTCCTTTTCCCGGCGAGCGAGAACCGGGCCATCGCGATGGTTTCTTCCTCCGGTGACCTACACTTGTACTCGAAAAACGCGGAGAGACGGCAGCAAGAGAGAGAGAGAGAGAGAGAGAGAGAGAGAGGAGGCGTGGCGGTCGAAAGTTCCCCGCTGGGAGCTTCCCCAACTTCGAGGGTCGAACCGCAACCTTAATTACCGCTCGCGCCGCTAACAAACGACGACTTTTTTCTTAGATTACATTATTACTGCTTCTTAACCCACCGCTTCTCCTGTCGCCTTTTACTCCCCCCTCCCCGCGGACCGCAGTGCTTCGCTTTGAAGAACTACCTGCTCTAGTTGATTTGTTTTTCATTATTGAATAATGTAAATAGTTGGCGTTAATAATTCATTGATTGATAAATAAAATAATTCTTTTTCGAAGCGATAGTTAATTAGCACTGCTTTTGTTTTTTATAATTTAGTAATGTAAACACATTTAACATATGCAACTTTCTATTTAACTGCAACTAAAAACTCGCTTGCACCGAAACGAAAACGGTTTAAACAAAAGCAACGAGTTGAACAGAAAATACTATTGCGCTAACAATAATCGCGACAAATTGCAAACAATATCGCCGCACCGATTGATCCGCATCCGAAAGCGGAAAATCCGCGGTTTTAAACGAACAGCTTATTTATTGCTCGCTGTATGCGGTGGTTAAACAACGCCGAGCAGCAAAAAGGGTCGACGACGATATTCGAAAGGGTTATGCTAGTTGGAAAAGGGCGCACGGCGTGAGCGGGACCCGTTAAAAGACCGCGGAACGACGGAAATTTGTTTACGAAAGGGACGCGCGGAATCGCCGTTCGAAATTCCGCTCCGATAAAGCAAACGTTCTTTTTTTCTTCTGGCCGCAACGATTGTTAGGACCCCGCGCCGACCATTGTGGATTCGTTAGCGTCCGCCGTGATTGCTCGACCTTTTTCGAAAAAGACAGACAAGGTCGAGGAATGCTTGAACGCGCGGCGAGGCCCGGCGGCGGGGGAACGCGGCGCGGCAGCGATACTTGCAGCCGCGGAGTGGGGATAGCGGCGGCGATACTTGTAGCCGTGGAGTGGGGATAGCGACGGCCGTGTACCGGCGACTAACGGAGTGGGAATAGCGGCCGCCGTGTAGCGGTGACTACGGAGTGGGGATAGCGGCGGCCGTGTGCCTGAGGCGTCAGAGTGGGGATTGCGGCCGCCGTGTACCTGAGGCGTTCGAGTGGGGATAGCGGCTGTGTGCCTGAAGCTACGGAGTGGGGATAGCGGCCGCCGTGTACCGCTAGCAGTACAGAGTCCGCCGTGTACCGGTGGTGGGGGCAGAGGTGCGGCGAATTGGTCGACAACGGGGTGCGTTCGCGAGCGTTTACAGAGGGAACGGACAGAAATTACGTTGACCGCTATAGACGGCGCGCCGCCTTTGTTAGCCGACAGAAAAGATTACCACCGGTCGACCTATTTCGTTGCAATACAATGTCAAAGAGTCCGCGGGAAACGACTCGTGTCGCGCTGCCGCGGCGCGGCGCTCGTTTTATTATTGTTATCGTTGCTAATTAACGCATTAGCGACCGCGCGGCTAGAAACGCTCGTTTCCTTGCTCGCAAGGCTTTCGATGGCTCAAAATAGTCTTCCTTGTTCATTAGAAAATATAACTGAGAATTAGACGAATTAAAATAACATTTAATAGTTGTACTTTCTTTCTGGGAAAATGAAATCTCTCTTTTTGGACGATTATGGCTCTTGAAATGTTTTACGGTGCTTTGAAAAATTAGGGGAACGAACTTTTATTTTGTTTTTAATTTTAAATGTAATTAATTAGAAGATTAGAACAAGGCAACTAAATTGCATAACAGTAACTTAAATATTGAGAAAAATGACCAAATTTTCTTTCGTTATATTCATCGATTTTATAAATCAATATATTACAAATGTAATATATAATTTTTCTAAATTATTAACAGTCGAACGTAGACTTATTTTACCATAAGAGAAGCGCAGAGATATAATATCCCCTCTTCCACGGATTTCCCATATCGCGAATATCTGGGAACGCGGCGCTATCGAATAAAGTTCGTCGAAACAAAAATCAAACGCCATTTCATTTTCGTAGAAAAATCGGCGGGTGGGCGACGTTCGTCGTCGTTCCGCGGAGGTCAATCCAATACGCATTTGCCGGCTTTCAATTTGATTATTCGCCGACCCATACGCTTCGCGCGTCTACGGAAAAATCCAATAGTGTTGGATTTAAAGAAATTATCGGACAGAGGGCACCGATAACGAACGCGATAGCACTGCCCATTGCTCGAAGGATGCCGCAGATAAAGCTATAGTATAGTAAAAAAAACTATGCTAAAAATTATAGTAATGGTAAGTGGTAATAAAATTGAAAATAAAATTATTTCGGTTGTTGTATAGTGAAACGAGGGTTCTTTGAACATTTACAGAAAATCTCAAGTCGTTTTGAATAGTTTGAGGAAAGTTATGCCATTTTAAATGGTGAAGGTTATGGCATTTTCTGTTTTAATTTTAATTTCTATTTTTATTTGGTTTCCTATTTTTATTCGATTTTCTATTTTAATTCAATATTCTATTTTAACTCAAGTTTCCATTTTTATTCGATTTTCTATTTCAATTCAATTCCACATTTTTAGTATTCAATATTCCATTTCAATTTCATTTTCTATTTTATTTTAATTGTCCATTTAAATTCGATTTTCTGTCTCAATTTAATTCTCCATTTTATCTCCATTTTCCATTTCAATTCACTTTTCAACTTTAATTCTTCTCTCCACTATAATTTAATTTTCTACTTCGATCAGCTTTAAAAAATCTTATAAACCACTTTATATTG
Organism: Augochlora pura; assembly: GCF_028453695.1. NCBI lineage: Eukaryota > Metazoa > Arthropoda > Insecta > Hymenoptera > Halictidae > Augochlora > Augochlora pura. Next base: position 1,860,534 of record NC_135775.1, on the reverse strand, counting down.
TTCACTTAATTCTTTCTCCACTTTAA
>NC_135775.1:1820533-1860408 GCF_028453695.1 Augochlora pura | reverse complement strand
AGAGAGAGAGAGAGAGGTAGCGTTGTTTTTGACAGTGGCGTAACGAACGTGAAATGTTCTTTGAATGCACTTGATCGTTCATTCGCGTTGAAATGGAGCAACTGATGCGTGATTATAACATTCCCGTGGATCGCCGGGACGAGATACGAGCGGCGCGCGGCGCGGCGTGGCGCTAATATTTCCAGCGCGGGAATGGATCACCGGCAATGGATTTAGGTCGACCATTAATCCGATTAAAATCAGCGCGACCGGGTTCCTTTTTCCAGCTTCCAGTTGCGTAAATCAGCTTAATGCTCGCTACTACAAACTCGGCCACTTAGAATCTCTCCACGGGCACGATCAAAAGAACGGCCCGCCGCGCCGTCCTATACCTATATACGTACACCTATATGTATATACATTCAACTATATACTGTATATATACATATATATACATATACATATATATATGTACGTGTGTGTTTGTGTGTGTATACCTGACGCCGATGCTACTGATGCCCCCTGCGATCCCGCACGCCACGGGGAACAATCATTCGCGGGAATTCTTCATTACGATCGCGGGGGGAGGTAGGGGAGGGGATGAAACGATCCCGAAATTCGCTCGTTTTAACTGTTGTTTGGTCGGCATTTTCCGGATCGTTTCGGGAAAATATATTTATCGGCGTTCGAACGAATTCATTTTCCACGATTATTACGACGTCGATTGTGTGTTCGATTTTGTTTTCTTTTTTACGGCTGTTCTATTTTGGTGTTCGACGGTGTTTTTTATTTGACCGATTCGCACGGTTCTTTTATTTGAACGATTCGAACGGCTGTTTTATTTGACCAATTTGTACGGTTCTTTTATTTGAACGGCTATTTTATTTGAACAGTTCGAAGGGATTTTTTAGTCGAATTATAGCGCCGGAAGACGTTTTGTTCGAGTAATTCGTAAGGGGTTTTATTCGAATGATTCGAGAGAATTTTTTATTCGAATGATTCGAACGATTCTTTCAGTCGAATTAATTTGTATTCAAATAGTTCGAAAAGTATCTCGAATAACTCGAGAAATATTCAAATAATTCGAAATGTATCTCGAATAGCTCGAGAAATATTCAAATAATTCGAAAAGTATCTCGAATAACTCGAGAAATATTCAAATAATTCGAAAAGTATTTCGAATAACTCGAGAAATATTCAAATAATTCGAAAAGCATTTCGAATAACTCGAAAACCATTCGAACAACTCGAAAAATATTCGAAAAATTCTAAAATTATTCGAGTAATTCGAAAAGTACTCAAATAGCTCGAAAAGTACTCGAACAATTCAAGAAGTATTCGAACAATTCAATGAACTACTCGAAAAGTATTCAGATAATTAGGCGAATATTTTACGCGAACAATTTTTCTATTCGCCAAATTCGAAACGTTCTTTGCTCGAATAACATTGAATAATCGATTTGGAGTGATCACGAAGAATCTGTTCGTACAGTGCCTCGCTCGAGAGGAACAAGACCGAGCCAGATCGACCGATCGTACGTTATTGATGACTCAATCATGCCCGTCGGAATAATGAACGGGGCCCGCCACACACGAGGGGTGTGTTTCGCGCTGAAATATTCAAGCGGCGTTGGACAACGCTGATCGATCAACCGAAATGGTCTTAACTACCGCGATCTATCCTTTAATTAGCCCGGGATACGGCGGTGCCGCGCTGCGCGAGATCCGTTCTTGCGCATCCGGCCCGCAGTCTCCGAGCACCGTGCTTACCGTGAATTAATGAGAAACCACGAAGATTATCTGGCGAGGCTGACGAAATTGATGCGCCGCTCGGGGATACCGCGACGGCGAGTCGTGTCCCATTCGGTGACTCGACGGTGTTTGCTCGAATAAGCGACGTATATTATCGCTGGTTGATATTATTACTGTTGAACGTTATTATTATTCAATATTGTTACTGCTCAATATTATTGCTATTCAATATTATTACTGTTCAATATTATTGCTATTCAATATTATTGCTATTCAATATTATTACTGTTCAATATTATTGCTATTCAATATTATTACTATTCAATATTATTGCTATTCAATATTATTACTGTTCAATATTATTGCTATTCAATATTATTACTATTCAATATTATTGCTATTCAATATTATTACTATTCAAATAAAATTTTATACCAAGGATTTATTCGATAATTCCAGTCGAATAAAATTTTATTCCAAGAGTTCATTTAGTATACTAGTGAAATAAAATTTTATTTCAAGAATTTATTTAATATACTATTTGAATAAAATTTTATTTCAAGAGTCTATTCAATATACTATAAGAGTTTATTCAACGACAAAAGTAACTAAATTAGACCATAACCGGCTCGCAAATAGCACAATTTACCACACGAGAAACCAAACGATAAACTAAATACCCGACGAATTACTCGAATCAATTTTTCCAAACGCGACAAAATCGCCGCGTCGTTCCCGGCGCGTTATTTTCGAAGTTTCAGCGAACGACTCTGGTTTTACTGCGGAACCGGTTAGAAAATAGGAGAGAGAGCGTAGTTTTCCCCCCCTCCGGAGAGAGAGCTTAATCTTCTTTCTTTCGCGAAAGAACGAATTACAGCCCCGTACGTAGAATAACTCGGGGCTATAACGGAATGACGGCAGTAAACTTCTGCAATTCAAATCTTAGCTGTTTGGCAAAAGTGCCTCGCCCGTGGAACCTCGTCGCCGGCCGCCGAGGGGCATTTCCAGAGGAAAATAAAAGCCCGATCGCGAATCAACTGCAACGCCATGGGATTGGCTCTGCCCACGTGTACAGCTGACGAATCAAAATTTCTCTATATTTGAAATTTCTCTTTCTATTTCTCTATATTTGTTGCCTTCCATTTCTCTCTATCTCTTTATCTCTCTCTCTCTCTCTCTCTATCTATCTCTCTAGTTGTCACGCATTGCTCTCCCATTGCGATTACAAATCCTTCGCCCCTAAAACCAGGGTGCGTCGCGCGCAGCGAATTTTTTTCCACGTTGCAAGCTCCCTTTTTTACTTGTTTATTCATTTCATTTTTTTCGTCGAATATTTACGACGTTCGCAATGTTTTCCATGCCGCGGTTACCAGAGGCGCGTCTTGTACCCGACGCTGTACAACCCGATACCGCCTGCTTTTTCCTGTAATCCTTTTACGGTCGCGCCGCTCACGCAATATTTAGTGCTGGTTATTTTTCATCAGCGTCCACCGCGAGCGCTCTTCTGTTTGCTTATTCCCTCTTGAAGCGCCGCGACGCGCCTCGTTTCGTCAGATTTTTTTTTCTAGCGAAGTTTATAGAATTTATATAATTTTTTAATTATATAATTCTTATTTATATTTATAGAATTATAGAAGGCTAAAATTGAAAATATAAAATAATGGAAGAAAAATTACTTTGCGACATTGTTGAAATTATTTTTTAACATACTACCGTTTCGTATTGGGCATAGCAAGGTTTGTAGTAAACGCGTAATTATCGCGGGGCGGCAGGATGTCGATTTTGTTCGCGAGCCGGGCCGCGCCGCGGCACGCATCGGTAAACGTTTATATTCGAATCCTGCTTCGATTGGACGGCGACCATCATTCGTTGGGAAGCCGCGTGTCGCGCGCATGCCTCGCGAAATTGAAAAAATCGATTTCCCGAAAACAAAGCTCGCGCGAGCCGGAAATTTCCCGGCTTTCGCGATTTCTCGCGACTCCCGGGGCAAAACCCCATCCCCCCTCCTACCCCCTCCGCAATATCGCGCCAAAAGTCATCCGACGAACCCGTTGAATCTCGAGCCGCGGCGCACTCTCAAATCGCCGCTCATTCGATCTCCGATCACCGCGATCGAATTTAATGTTACTTCACTCTTAACAGATACAGTTAATTTTTGTAACAATAAGGTGTTTTAGACACAGTTAATTTTTGTAACAATAAGTCATTTTAGATACAGTTAATTTTTGTAACAATAAGATTTTTTAGATACAGTTAATTTCTGTAACAATAAGGTTTATAATTAAAAAATTATCAAGTAGTAAAACCGTTGATATAAATCACAAGAATAAATTTTGTACGCATAAAAATTGATTTTGTTAAATGCAATGGAAATACCGCGAACCAGAAAAATTATTACAGATTTACAGTTGAAATGGCTCCGAGTGCAAAGGGTTAAATGAACTCTGTTCTGCTGCAACGTAGTTTCCGATCCTCGGCGCGCGTTATCACGGGGGCAGAAGAGCGTCTTTCGCCGCGCGTTTTATTTAAAACAACGTCGAAACGATGGTTTTACACAGGGTGCCGGGAGGGAGGGGGGCGCGAGAACAATGTGTATATTATATATATATACGACAAAATTGAAAAGTGTGAAGCGAGCGCCTGCATTCACGGAGAAACGAGTTTCCCTGTGAAAATGGCGTCCTCGTAATCGGTCCTATCATCTCCGGGAATAATAAACCGATTTGCCGCAGAATTACCGCGGTTATTTTCGCGCGATAATGTAATACAAAGCCGTAGCGTCCTTGATATATTATGTATAACGAGACTTTTCACGCTCTATAGATATAATAATTATAACGATAATATTATCTGTTCTATTATATTTGTTAATTAGTGTCGCGTTGAACTGTTCTTGAAATATTCTGGACGATAAGACTTCCTACGCTTTTAATATATAATAATGAACAAATGAATAAATGAACAAATAAATAAAAGAAATGAACAAATAAATAAGCGACAAAGGAAACGAACGAACAAATAATAAGCCATCCATGAAATACCATCAGAAATCAATACAGACCATGGAACATCGAGAAAAGAAGAAAACGAAAGGGAGCGCACACCGTTTACCGAACAAATTGATCATTTTCCTCCACAAATGGCAGAAAATGTCGACTCGTAAGTATCGAGTAAGGGGAGGGTGGCGACGGTATACGAGGTCGTAAAATTTTATATACGTAGACGGTGGAGATGGTTTTCCAGGGGCGTGTTTCTCTAGGAAAAGTAGAAAAGTAGCCGGCGCCGTGCCCCTAATAGCCGCGCGCATAATCACGCGCACCGCGCGCGTTGCTTTATACACTTTATAGGTACAGTTTCTGCAGACGACGTCGGGAGAACGGCCGCCGCACGGACGGTTATGTTGATCGAAGGCAACTAATCCCTTCCCGTACTTTAGCGAGTCAGACTCGCGATGAAGATTTTTGCCCAAACATGAATATCGCGAACAGTTACTTGGACCAAACGTAAACATTGTGAGTCAGAGTCGCGAACAGATACTTGGGACAAAACGTAAACATCGCGAGTCTGTGTCGCGAACACATACTTGGGACAAACGTAAACATAACAAGCCGAGCTCGCGGACTGATTTTTTGCCCGTCACGCTCGTGACTGAACGTTAGTTCCTCCCAGTACCTCGGAACAGTTGGTCACGATTCTTGTCGTTGCTGTTACGAAGCAGTTCGATTATTAAAATTTAAGAAACCCCTTCAAAATGCAAGGTACAATAGTGTGTAGTGAAGGCCGTGACATTTTAGTATCGCGTAAAATTGACTATATCACAGGTATTCCGGGCATCTACATTTCGGATCGTATTGCGACTGTTTACAAACATCAGTCTGGTCTGTTTAGCGCGCGTTGTTGCGGACCGCTCGGGCCCGAGTTTCGTCGAGCTAAATGACACGTGAAGGAATTAACGGCGCGTGGTGTATCGACTAATATTTCTTTTGAAATTACGAGGCAAAATTAGAATAAATCCAAAACTCATTTACCTCCGGCCACGCGTGCAAAACTGGCCCTCGGCTCGTAACAATAGAAAAAGAGAAGAACCCGTCGACTCTTATTTCTCTAGCGTGCGCGTCGACGGTAGGTAGGGCCAATCGCGTAGCAGATCAGCGACGTGACATTTGTACAAGGGAATCGAGTAGGAACAGAATCCCCGAGCCATGTGATCGATCCATTTTATTCCCAAACAAACGGGGGCGGGATAGGGGGGCGTATTAGTTTAGATGGGGCGGCGGCGGCCTGACACTATTCGCGGGAAGAGTGATGAACGCGTGCTCGATCACCCGCGTTGAAGGCTCCAATATGCGAGTGGCGCGGCGTGGGGGGCTATATATTTTCCGCCGCCGGGAACAATATCGAAATTGGCCGCCGACGAGAGAGCGCGCCGCGCGGCCTCCGAACAAATTCGAGGACTTTTGGCGAGCGTTCGTCACCGCCGCGCGGTTCAGACATCGTTCAATCGTTCAAGAATTCCAGTCGTTCGATCCAAAGGAAAAGAGACTTTCACCGCGTTTTAACTCGCCACTGAAACTGATCATGCCACGTTTCAATTTTCTTATCAAATCTACTTGTACTTAAAAAATTAACAGCTGTTAACCGTCGCATAAATCAGAAAATTCTATAGCGTATAAAATGCTCCAAGTTGTATTCCATGGAAGCACCATAAATCTGGAGACACATTTTCGATTTCCAGTTCTACTCTCCGAATCGCAAAGGGTTAAAAAGAGCTCGTCTGACAATTTCGCGTCGCTGTATATAGCGTTGTTAAATCGCGATCGTTGACTTTTCAATCTTCATTGACTTTTCAATTTTCATTCGGGGCCGCGGTTCTCTGTCGCGGAACACGGCGGTCGCATTGGCGCAGCAATCCGAGCCCTCGGAACCACTGAATTGAATTAGCTTTATCGAAAACGGCGGACACGGTGTGCACAGAGAGACAGAGAGAGAGAGAGGGAGAGAGAGAGCCGTTCGGTTTGGCAGACAGGTCGCGTCGCGCGCGGCGTATCCTCGCGCGGGTTCCTGCCAATGGCAGAGTCTTGCACCGCTCGTCGACGCCGATGTTTCCGCAACGTTAGGAATCCGCTCGCGCTCCATTGCCGCGGGTACTATGTACTGCTACCATGTACAATGATCTCCTGACCAATTACCGCGCCGCCCCATCTTTGCCGCGGACCAATCGATGCGGCCTCGCGTTTTGCCTCGCGTCACGCGGGAGCCCCTCGTTTCCACGTCGGACTGTGTGTTGCCAATGCCGGGACGACGACCCGTTGCCATGCCCGACGACGGTCACGCGAAAAATCCGGCATCCATGATTGGCGTTCCGGCCGCGATCATTCGATAGCCGATTGCTGCGTCGTTGATTCTTTTTTCCAACGCGTTCGTTAACCCGTTAGCGTTTCACGTATGAAGAGTACTGTATGAAGAATACCGTAGCCAATTATGGTGTTGCGAAATTTATCGGTAGTAATATTGTTTGTTAGTGTGTTTAACGATTGGGATACCAAGGGTAGGATTTGTTAATTGGGGATGTAATGATCGATTGCGATGATAAGATTATAGCAGCGAATTCTGGATTAAAATTTGTCAAATTTGACCGACGATAACTCGATAACAAATAATCATAGAATAATAAATAAATGTTTAAATTAAAGCTTGGAGCCTCTACTTTAACACTCCAAAACAACACACAAAAATAGCTCCTTATTTGCAAAATTACAACGATCCTTCTCGAAATATCATAAACCCTATTTTCCGTCACCTGTGCAAAACTCGAAGCCCCAAAAAATCACGTAACAATAAATAATTAAAAAAAAGAACGATTACAGCAGTTTTGTAGAGCAGAGAACGATCTTATGAACAGCATGCTCTGCTAACTAACGCCGAACCAGTCGTTGCGAAACGAAACCGAAAACTGCGCGAATTCATCCCCCCCGGCGACCCAATATATGAACGAGCATGGAACATAGAAGAGGGTGGACGGGAGGGTTGGTCGACGGTGTCCCGTTTATCGATTCGTCTATCGCTTTAATTTCACGTCAGCCCGTGGAGTCCGACCTGCGACGAAGAGACACTGGACATGGGGAGCAGGGGGGTTGCCGAACTGCGAACGGTTAAAATAAATATGCGAGCCGAGAATAAGCGCTCTCTCTCTCTCTCTCTCTCTCTCTCTCTCTCTCTCCCTCTCTATCTCTGTGATAAACGTAATGAAATTAATTCGCCTCGAGTCGCGGCAACGCTTCGTCCCTTCGCGCCGGTTCGGTTACCTCATCGACTTCGGACAATGACGGCGGAGGAGCCTTTATCGTAAAGTGGAAAAAGCGTCGATACTCGGATCTCTTGGCCCGCGATACCTCGCCAGAGAGAGAGAGAAAAGAGAGAGAGAGAGGAGAGACTCTGCTCAAATAGACCTTTTACTTTGCGGAGCCTCGAGAAACCTTTTTAACGAGAGAATCCACGATATGTACACCCCCATTCCTTCGACATCGTTTCATCCCCTCCCCTCCCCCGTGACGGTCGGCTTCATCTGTTCGCCGCGTGTGCCGCACAGCTCGACTTCAACGGATAAAGATATTAACCCTTTGGCTACGGCCGTAGTTTTTCGTTGGACATGCATTTCCGAGGAAGTATATTAAAATATTGAATTCTATTACATTAAAGCAACATTAGTTGAAGTGAACAATAATTTTCAGCTTCTTTTTACAATATATGATATAAATATTATGCGATATATAATTAATCAAATTTAATAATGAACGGGGGCGAGATTTGACTCTTGACGCCTATTGGCGCCTACAGTACCGGAAAGCCTACGATAATAATAATAATAATATAGTAATAATAATAATATAAGATTTAATAGCACAGTGATTATAATACAAAATTTGAATACTTATTCCCTAGAAAGAATCATCGATAAAAGAAACTTTCAATTATTCTTTCCAGTCCACCGGAAATGTCCGTAAAGTTGCTAAAATTATTTATACATCAACGAAAAACTCCCAGAATCCGTCGCTACGGCACAGCGATCGACTTCACAACCGATACAAAACGCGTTATTATCGAACGATGGCACGGGATGAAGTGGAGCAGCTCGAAGCCGGGCATTAAAACAAAGAAAAATGGCCGATCGACGCTGGCACGTGTACAGTTACTCCCAAAAGCACTCGAACGCTAAGCGTACGCGTATAATAAACTTTTACATAAAAATCAATAGCTTGCCGGTCTTCTAACATTCATTAGCTTCGCTTTAACCCTTTGCGGTCGAACGGCGCCTCTAAAAATTATCATAAAATAAATTTTAAAATAATATAATAATAAAATAATATAGTAATTTTAAAATAATTAATTTAATAATCTTCATCAAATTTGCTAATATTTCAAAAAATTGTCAAGAGCTATTATCTGATATATAAGTGATAAAATTCTCCACGTTATATGAAATATATTCTATAAGAAATATTTTGGATTTCCAGTTGAAAATGGCTCCGACTGCAAAGGGTTAACGCATCGCCCCTCGATCTCATCTAAATGCGCGATGTAAAAGTCGACGTTACGCCGCGCGCGTCCGAAATGCTTTCGACACTTTTACCGAATACTTTCGACAGGTTTTACCGGATACTTTTGGCAGCGGCTGTATTTGCAAATGAATCCGGAAGCGGGGATAGATAAGACGCGGCGAGAACGGAGATTTATGTCGAGCCAGATTTTACTTGAATTCCCGATGAAAGATTCTATCCGGTCTTCCACTCGAGCGGCGCTCGCTGCTCCGCATACCATCGCCGCCCTTCATCCACCAGATATCTCTCTCTCTCTCTCTAGCTCTCTCTCTCTTCCCTATCGAAACACCGAGAGGTGAAACCGTACGAGAGAGGAACGTGCGCGGAAAAATCTGCAATCTTTCCGAGCTAATTCGTATTGGCAACGGCGGCGAAGGATCTCCCCCGGCCCGTCGGAGCTTAAAACGAAAAGCCCCTCCGTAACGCGGCCTCTTCCCGTCGCTGTCCGCGCCGGTTACAAATTTTAAGGGAGCGCCGTCCCCGATCTCTCTCTCTCTCTCTCTCTCTTCGCTTCGACACCGTCCTCGCGCGCCTCGCGATCCATTAAACTTCGTAATTAGTTCTGCCGTGGGAGCCCGGCGCTTCTTCTTTCCTCGATACTTGTCGAATAATACACGGCTGAATCGTTCGCCGACGGCAGAGTCTCTTAAGGGAAAATCGTCGTCGTCGCAGGCGTGCGACGTTTTATTTTCAAGCTCGGCGACGAAGAACAGAGTGGCGCTCGCTTCTTCAAGAACGGAACACCTGCGATAACTTGGCCGGCGAACTGCTTTATTTAAATTTTTTAACTACAGTTAAAAACATTTGTCAATAACAGTAACTTGTTAATTACTTTGAACACGTCGATGAAACGAAAGAATGTGCTAAGACGATCTATTAAGAAAATCTGAAATCGCCTAATTGCCGAGCCAATATATCAATTTAAAATCGGCCAGCCATTTTCCTAAAAATTGGGGATTAAACAGTAAAAATTGCGGATTAAACAGTAAAAATTGGGGATTAAACAGCGCTCACTCTGCCAATAAGAAAACCGCGTTAACCCTACCGCCATAATCACGTTTACTTATTTATAGAAAGATATAGTTTAACTCATAGAAATAGGCCTTTAACTTAATCTCCACGCAAACTTCTCATCAACGAAACACCGTTTCGTACTAGCTATACCATTTCATGATTGGTCAGTTTCCTGCGAGTTTGTCAGACACTCGTGAGAGCGTTATCGATTGCCGGCCTCGTGGCTCCGATAGTGTGCAAACAGAAGCAACGGGGAAAGGTGGAGGAGAAGGAGGAGGAGATGGAGGCATTCGGCGCAATGTTCTCGCATCGCCCAAGGAGATACCGTGATTGCTCCTGATAAGAAAAGAGCTTGATACTGCGCCCGTTTGCAACGAGTACATCGACGAGAAAGAGGAAAAATCGAACCTCCGTTAGGTCACATTTTAATGATGCCGGCGAATTGATTATATTTATGGAAGGATTTATTATATTTATGGAAGGATTTATCATATTTATGGATTCTAATGTTAACATAATTTCTGATATAATTGTTGTGATATAATTGTATATTAGACAATTTTTATGATTGTTGGTTGCTGTTTCGGTAAATTCGATTTTTAATATAATTTCCGACACGAAACAATTATTGGATTATTGGATTGAATTATTGGATTCAATATTATATATTGGACAATTTATTCCTGGTTGTTCTGTGATCCCTGGTTATTAGCTTTAGTAACTTCAATTTTTAATTCAAATTTTAACTCCTGGCATGAGATAATTCTATATTAAAACAATCTATACGCTATTTATACATTGTTTCTGCAAATTCATTTTTTAATATAATTCTGTATATAAACTAATTCTATATGAAAACATAAATATATACTTCTTGCTTGCTATTTCAGTAAAAATTTAATTTTAACCATAACTTCCGACGCAAAATAGTTTTTTCACTTGAAAAATTTGAAAAGGGAATTTTTCAATTTTTAAACATTATCCGATCGTTCCGCCCTCTCCTCTCTCGATGGGAGCCAGAGTATCGACGCATAGTCCACAGATAATTGAACTTCACGGTGGAAGCGCCGATAATCGGTCCTAATTTCCACGGCGGGCCGACGGGAAATTCGTGATACGATTCATCGTCATAATGCAGAAATCCTGTTCTCGGTTCGAATCGGCGACTGCGAGAGTGTATGTCGCGCGGCCGCCGGTTTTCCCGCTTTAAAACTACGCCGGCGAGCTGCGGTTTCCGCGCGCGGACGCGAGCGCGGCGGAACGCATTAGTCCGGCGAGTTTCTGCGAATTACGAACGATAAAACGACTGTACAGTGTTCGTTAAACGTTGCGCCGCCCCCTCTATGCCCCCCCTCTCTCTTTGTCTCTCTCTTGCTCTCTCTCTCTCTCTGTTCGAATCGCGCCGCGATTGTTCGGTTCGAACCGAGCGAGCAGAAGTTCGCCGCTGTAAATCGCGGGTCGAACGTCCGCCATTGCGCGGATTGCAAAATTAATTATTCGCAGCGACGATTACAGGTGTCTGTTAAATTATTTCTGATGTTTCTACGTTCTTCGAGGCTACGTTTTTACGATTTTTCCGTCGCCGTTTCCACGTTCTTTTCGCCTAGGTTTCAATGTTCTTTGCATCGCCGTTTCCACGTTCTTTTCGTCTCTGATTCGACGTTCTTTTCGTCTACGTTTCAACGTTCCTTCCGTCTCTGATTCGACGTTCTTTTCGTCCACGTTTCGACGTTCTTTCCGTCTCTGATTCCACGTTCTTTTCGTCTACCTTTCAACGTTACTTCCGTCTCTGATTCGACGCTTTCACCGTCGCCGTTTCAACGTTCTTTCCGTCGCCGTTTCTACGTTTTTTCCGTCTCTAATTCCACGTTCCTTCCGTCTCTAATTCCACGTTCTTTCCGTCACTAATTCCACGTCCCTTCCGTCTCTAATTCCACGTCCCTTCCGTCTTTAATTCCACGTTTATTTCGTCTCCTATTCCACATTCTTTCCATCTAAATTTCCCCATTTCCCCATTCTCCCCGTCTCCCTTTCCCCGTGACGTTTCCGAACGAATTTCGAACAGATTCCGCGAACAATCGCGACGACTCTTTTTAGCGGCCGTAAAAATACTGCTCGCGCAATAGCGCGCGATTTCGCGACTTCGATCGCTTTTCCCCAGGACGGAAGAGCCGGACCGTCGGCTTTTCACGATCCATTTTCCGCCGACGGGAGCTGACGCGAAAGTTTCTTGTAATTTTTTAACAGACGGATCACATTTTACGAGCTCGATCCAATCGAGGCACTCCGGCCGCCATTTTGCGAACGTCGTCACCGTAGAGGGAATTGCGGATTTTTTCTAGGCGAGATCCAAATCGCCTGCCGTCGACTGAATGATTCAACGTTGATTTTTCCCTCCTTGTTCGATCACAAAAATTGCCAGCGTCGATTAAATGATTTAGGGTACATCTTTCAATTGCTTTGTTCAGTTTTATATTTTTTAACTAGCGTTTGGAAATGTTCTTCTATCTATTTTATAAAACAATATTATACAAATTTTATGTTAGGTTATGTCAGGTTATGTAAAAAAGTTATGTAAAAAATTGTATGTAAAATTACAAAAGAACAAATGTTAAAATTAATAAAAATTGTTTATTAATTTTTGTTCAGACGTGCAAAACATTTCTAAATATTTCTATGTGGTTCCTAAAATTATTAGAAACCGTATCGCTTACGCACCCCAGAGAAAAATGATTAAAGTACCTTGTCGTCGATAAAAAGAAACATCTTATAACGCAAATCCGCAGCGTGCTATAGCAGCGTGATTGCTATGCAGCCACCAGAAGCGAATTTGACGGAAGCATCAATTCCAGCGAGAATTTCGCCGCGCGGCGATAAAGCCTGTTACATTGTTATTAATCGCGAGGGAGGTGAGACTAAAGGGAGAAGATATAGAGGGAGAGGGTGCACTGTCATCGGAATAAGAAGAGGGGTATCAAGGTGACGAGTTTCCAGGTGAAATCCATGAACGGCGGAATGGCGGATTAAACCAAAAACGGCCCTAATGAATCCTTGATGAAGCCCCGTCGGAGGGTGGCAAAAGAGACAGAGAGAGAGAGAGAGAGAGAGAGAGAGAGAGAGAGAGAGAGGAGGGCGGCTCGTTAAAGCCCCCGATTTCCAACGGAAGAGTATCTATCAGCCGGTGGGTAATCGATCGAACGACACGCCGCCCTTTGTGAACAACAGCCGGCAACGACTATGCCAATTACCGTCCGCGTGTTTACCAGAACTTCATAAAGCCCTCGCGCGCGCAACGTGAAATCGAGCCCCGCCGATTTTTCGTGTTTTCTGGGTCACCCACGCCGCCGCGGTCCGAATGATCAACGAGGGATCGAAAGGACGTCTTTCGCCGGACGTTGTTCTTCTCGAACAAATGGGAGATCTCGAATCTTTCAATCGACAGATTTTCGTTTCAAATCTCCCGCGTAATTGGCGAGTCAGCAAGTGGTAGCATAAGTCGCAAGTACAGTCGAGGGTAAAAGTAAGTGGACGAGTGGCGAGAGATGATATTGGTCCAGTTTAAAAGGATCTATATTATTATTATTATTATTATTATTATTATTATTATTATTATTATTGTAAATTTTAATTGGTATTTATTAAAACGAGAAAGCTAGCAAGCGAAAGCGAGAGAGAGGGAGAGAGAGAAAGAGAGAGAAAGAGAGAGAGAGACATAGAGAGAAAGAGAGAGAGAGAGACATAGAGAGAAAGAGAGAGAGAGAGAGAGGGAGAGACATAGAGAAAAAAAGGGAAAGGTTGAGAAAGCTAGCAAACGAAAGCGAGAGAGAGAGAGCGAGAGATATGGATAAAGAGAGAAGAAAATAGTGAGGGGTTGGAGGGCATCTGCTCGCGCAAAAATGACGTAGAGGAAGCGGATGCGAGAGTGCCGCAGAATGGGCTTGAAGTCGCGATAACGTATCACGCGCCGGCGACGGAAGCCCTCTCTCTCTCTCTCTCTCTCTTTATGTATATATACATATATATACATTCGTCGAGGGTGCTTCTTTCTCATTCGTAAAATTCGGGGAGGCCGCCGCGCTGAGTTACGACGGCTGCCGAGGGAAAAAATCTCGGCCGGAAGGAAAATTATTAACGGCGAAATAAAGGGCAGTGGGAAGGAGGGGGGCGTTCTGCAAAATTAAATGCGATTCCGTCGGAATCGCTGTTTAAAAGAATTAATAATTGCAATAGGAATAAGAATTACAACAGAGCAATAATCGCAATATATTGATCGCAATAGAAGCATTTGCAAGTAAAGAAAAAATAGCAATTGCAAACAGAATAAAAATAAAATGGCAATAAAAGCAGTCTAAGAAATAGCAATAAAAGCAGTCTAGAAAATAGCGCCAAAAACGATATAAAAAGACGGGAAAGATCGATTCCCGGCCTTTCGGATTTGCAGCGCGCGATCCGATTTCATTCGGAATAGACAATCGCGCCGCTTAAAATTCATGAATCCGACCCATCCGTATCCGAATCCGCATCAGCCGATCCGTTGCTCTCGCGGCACCCGGTACGCACGGAGAATCGAAGAATGAAGCCGTTGATTCGGAAAGGTCGTGGAAAACGGTACACGGTCGAGGGTGAACAAGCGTTTACCTCTCTAGAAAAAGGAAAAGGAAAATGGAAGTAATAACGCGGGGGCGAGTTGGTGGGTCGAAACAGCCCCGTGAAGAAGCCGGAAATCCCCGTCGGGTTATGTCGGGTTACGTACGGGGGGAACCGGGTGATTACGAGTCTGATCAAAGAAGTTATCCGCGGCGAGAAGAAGAGAAAGTCGACGGTGATAACGCGGGGAGAACTACGTCCGTCGGATATCTCCGGCGAGATGCAAGCATCGTGGCGCGCACGAGGTGGATATGGCTCATAAAACGATCCTTGTCGAACTTCTCGTCTAATACGGTCTTTTTCACTTTCGCCACGGATTTTGTCTCTCGAAATCGCCGAGTTTTTAGACGTTCTCTCTGGATGGGCGATAACATGGCTGCAGATTTTTCTGCGACAAGGAGAAAAGTTTTTTATTGTTTTTGCTATTATTTATTCAAGTTATGTTTCTATTTTTTATTTAGTGCCATTTTATTAATATTAACCACGATTTTATTAATATCAACCACAATTTTATTAATATCAACCACCGTTTTATTAATATTAACTACCCACAGCCATATTCATAAAAAAAGAACATTCACCCCATCGAAAAGGTAAAAGCGACGAAGTTATACTACCATCATACACTATACCACAAAAATGAACGACACCGTGAAAAAATCATCCAGGTCCAAGTACAGTATCCCACTAATCCCAGCAGAGCATTATTAACGACTTATTATATTTAAACCTGAGTATATTATCTTTACTACCCCGTTTTCCACCGTCCGCCCCATTCACGAACGGATCTCGTTACGGCGTGCCTCGCGCGCTCGCGAATCGGTAATCCGACGTATAGAGCGGGAGAGCGGCAGAGAAACGGTGGTCCATGTATACGTATAATATGCGCGTACATATACATATACACGCGCGCACGGGGATAGAACAAAGATCCGCAGTTTTCACTGGAATTAATTAAAACGAGGGAGCCGGGAGTGCCGCGGAACTTCCGCCGAAAAAAGCTCCTTCCGGCGCGTTTCGAAAATTCAATACGAAGAGCAACACCGTATCCCTGCGAGCTATAATATAGTATTAGGGTTTATAGTATTTATTAGTTTCTTTCCGCGCTGCGCTATATGCAGGACATCGAGTTAAAGTCGATTTTCATTGAGAATATGCTCGCAATAAATCTGAAACAATGAATCTGAACTCTTCGAGGCGCAGGATTTCTGAGCAAAAATAGACCCAGGTTGCGCAGGAATTTTATCGGATGATTTAAATCAAACAAAATTGGTATATATTTATTAGCCCTTTGCACTCGAGTGGTGACTCTGAGGCACCACTAAAATTGTTCTACCACGTCCCAAGATTATTTTTATACCAACAAAGCTTAGATTTAAAAAATTGTTTTAAATTTTTAAAAATGTCGATAAATACATCGAAAAGGTGGGACAATTTTAATCCCAAATTTGTCATTGCCCCAAAAGTGTTAAACAACAAATATCGTCTATTGATTTCGTATTTTAAAAAAGGAAGGAATTTTTGGGTCAGTTTAATAAATGATGAAAGTCTATATTCTGGTGGCAACGTTACCTGTATCGAGCCTGGAATAATGAAAGTGGCATCGAGGCGGCACACTTACCTGTAACAGAAAGGTGAGAAGATTTTTATTAAGAGCGTGCCGAGGAGACATCAATTAGAAACAAAGAGAAGGTAATTGAAATAGAAGGAAAATTGTGAGGAATAAAAGAAAGAAGAAAATAGCAGAGAATAATAAGAAAAGAAGAATTATAAAATTATTTTAAAAATTAGGGGATGAAAGTACTTTCATGTTATCACTGTAGATTATTCATATATTTTTTAATAATTCGCCTGCTGATTTTTATGAAATATAAATATTATTTGCGGTACCTAAAAATAAGATAAAAATTGCAAAGGCTTCTATTTTCAATATTTTATGTCAATTAACATTATAACATTCGCCGAATTAACATTATAATTCTCGAATTAGAATTCGCCGAATTAACATTATAATTCGCCTGCCAATTTTCATGAAATAAAAATATCATTTACAGTACCCAAAACAAGATAAAATAGCAAAGATAATCGCGTCGATAAAGTAGATCGCGCCGCGCGCTATATTTTCGTCCATACTCCGCTAAGTATCGCGACGTCGTCGACGGGCGACGCGCATCCCCCTTTCGCCCCGTATCGCCTAATTGAATCCATCCGGCAAGGATAGCCCGCGGAGGTGTATATTCCGCGGCCGCTTCTTCTGGTTCTTTCGCGCGCGTACACCACACGTTCGAACCAGAAATTCCGCATTGCGGACTATCGGTGGGGGGTGAATTTGCAGACCGGCCACATAACGGAGGCGCAAGCCCCGGCGTCCGCTCTCTCTCTCTCTCTCTCTCTCTCTTTCTCTCTTGCGCGCCGGCGCTACCCCCCTTCGTCCTTCGCCGGGATTAATTTTTCAAATTGTACCAATTCGACGGGCGGTGTACACCTTTCGGCTTTCTCCTCTCTGTTACCTTTTATTCGTTTACCATGCCAGTCGCTGACTGGCCATTAGGCTAACGAAGTAATTCTCCACGCCGGGGCACAGAGCGCGCCAGACTATATTTCGCGAATTCAATGATTCGCCTTCCAAACACCCCTACAGTCAACAGTTTTCGAAGCCGCCTTTGATGAGTGATGAAGCCGCCTTTTTTTGCTATAGTTGCGAATCGTGTGTTACGGCTGCGCGAACTGATAGGCGAGATCGAGGCTGTTCCTCACAAAAAAAGTATTCTCAAAAATATTCTCCCCCGTTCAGGAATTTCATGAATATACGTCGATGAACTCCGAAGGAAGTTGCAAAGCGTACGAAAGGGTTAAAGTGCCACTAAAATATGAAGCGCCCCCTAATATCTCGTCTCCAAGCTTTTTCTCACTTCGGAGGATCAGTTCTCGCAAAAGAATCAGTGCGCCGAAATCGTGAGGAACAGACGCGGCCTGAAATAAACCGTTCGGGGGGACATCTCTATCATGAATCCGGGCTTCGAGAAGTCCTAACAAATGTCCCCGGATAAAGTTTCGAACAAAGGTGAAAGGTGGGCGTAGCGGTGTCGTGTTCGCACGCCACCCGTGACTCTTCCTCTTCCCTCGAGTGTCTGTAGCAGCTGGATATCATTTATGATACCCTTCGCGGTTATGGCTCCTCCCCCCTTCTAACTCTCCCTCTATGTCTTTCTTCCTCACTCTATGCCTCGCCATATCTTTTTCTGTCTTTCTATCTCAGCTTCTGGGTAGCTCTCGCGAGTTCCTTGTATTTCTATTTTAGCCACCGAGTTCCACTCTTGTATCTTCGCTGCTCTCATAAAACCCTCTGTTACTTTACTATTGTTTTTCCTTTGATTTTTCTGTTAGCTTCTTTAATTCTCTCTTGACTTGTTTGTCATCCTACTAGCTTCCCTCTCCCTCTCTCTCTTTATTATTCTTCCCTGGCGACTCTGTTTGTCTCTCGTCTTCTTTGTTGCTTTAGCAAATCCGCTGCTAATTTCTTGCCGTTCCTTTCTCAGCTTCTCTGCTTCTTTCTGATTCGCTCTCTTGCTCTCCAGGCTTCTGTTCTTCTCTTTCAACCCTTCTCTTACTCTCCTAGCTTCTCTGTTTCTCTCTCTCTCTCGGCCTCTCGTTCCCCATTCGCCAATAAAGCGGACTATTCCGTTTTCGCTGTAGGCCAGTCTTTGGAATTATTGATACTCGCTTCTGATCCGTTTGATTTACGATCATTTCCCCCCACTCCTTCTCTCTCTATCTATCTATCTAGCTATCTGCCTATCTATCTTTCTCATTCTCCCTTCTCCTACAGCTCCGCCCGTGGTTTTTAGCGTCGGCGTTCGCGACAATGGCGATATCCGAGCGTCGAGTAGCTCGCGAGAGTGGAGCAGTAACACCGATGTCAGCGCAACCCCGTGTAATTTTACGGTTTCGCCTGGAAAGCGATGCTATTGCTTACCCGAGATGAACGATATCTACGCGTTCAGCTCCGTTGCCCTCTCGTCGAGATTACCCGTGGATCCGTGTAAACTTTGCCCTCACCCCCTCCCAGCCGCGATTCGTGTAAACGCACCGAAAGTTACCCCCCCGTTACCTTTCGGATTTCTGTTGCGCGGCACCGTTCCCTCATAGTTACGTTATTTCTTATATTATTATATAAGACAGTTTTGCTACTTGACAATTTTTTAAAATCTAAACTTTATTTTTGCAAAAATTATTTTGGAATTAGATGGAATAATTTTTGTTAGAGTCACCACTCGAGTGCAAAGGGTTAATATATTTAATATATTTAATATACTATATACTGTATATAATATACTATATATAATATACTGTATATAATATACTGTATATAATATACTATATATAATATACTATATACTATATACTATACTAATATACTTCTAATATATTTAATATAGGCTTCTAATATTTTTAACGTATGTTTTCAATATATCTAACATATATTTCTAAGATTTTTCAAAAAGAAAGGGTGACATGCCAGCCGGAACAAATTTTCCCGAAGTCTGCCGGCAAAGTTGATTGGACCTTCCTGTAATTTCCCGAAGACAGGGCACACCTGTTTTCCCGGTGATTGGGTCAGCCGAGAGTGAGAGAGGAAGAGAGGGGTCGTGGATGTTTGCGCGGGAAACTACCCCAATTTTCATTGGTTTCAACGGCGTATTGCCGCCCCAAAGTTCCTCGACTGTCCAACAATCCTGGCCCGAAAGGGCTCTGTGTGTATGTGTGTGTGTGTGTGTTGGATCTTTCGCAACTGATCTTCGTGAAAATAGGTCAGAATCGATCGTGCGCTGCGAGCGACGGACAAGGGGGAGGGTGAGGGGGAGGTGGAGGAGGAGGAGGAGGACACACACGGTAGTTTCTTGATATTTGTTCAACACTTCGTTTCGCCGTCTTTCGTTTTTCACATATTTCTCGCCGTAATCAAATCGCGTTTGCTCGGACAAATGCAATTTACTTTTGCTCGAGGCAAACTCGAGAGACTCTTTTCTTCGGGTTAATGTAATTTATTTCCAATCAACGCAACGCGAGAAGAATCATAGCGAGAATTAGTGAACGCGCGCGTGCGGCGTTAGGGACGAGAAACGTCGCCGTTTATTATAGACGGGGGCGAACGGAATTCCGTGGAATTCGCGGCATACCTAGGCGAAGATCCGACACTCTCTCTCTCTCTCTCTCTCTCTCTCTCTATGCCTGGAAATTAAGGGCAGAGACTCTCTCGTATCACGTTTCCCGGCGCACACCATCAAGTTCAAGAGCCGAGTTGGTCGACTCTAATTCAATTTATCAGAGGACATACGACTGACGAAGTTACACGGCGAATTCACGGAGCTTCCCCCCCCCCCCTCTCTCTCTATCTCGCTCCCTTTCTCCGTCGCTGCTACTCGGCTAGGATTCGCGCCAATTTCGTTGAAAACGCTCTATGAAAATCGACGCGGCGACGTTCTACGACTACGCCACCCCTGGCAACCTAATAACTTAGGCCATTTCCGAGTGCGACCGACTCCGCAACTTCCCGGACACCTGACGGTATACTGTGGTTGTCAAAGGGTTGTCGAAGGGTTGCGAAGAAGGTCAAGGAAACGGATTGATCTAGAATTTGAATAAAATTTGAGCAAATGAGGATGATCCAGGGAGATTAACTCTTTGAGGTATAACAAGGAGTTAGACTCGTGGTGAAGATTTTGTGCATGGTCGATTTGGTATAATATTAATTTAAGACGTGAAATAATAATTTTAGTCGTGTAATAATAGGTTAGGTCGTGTAATAATGAATCAGGACATGTAATAATGAATCAGGTCGTGTAATAATAAATTGGGCCATGTAATAATAATTTAAGTCACGTTATAATAAATTAGGTCGTGTAATAATAAATCAGATCTAATAATAATAACATAAGTCCTATAATAATAAATCAAATCCTATAATATTAACTCCAGTCCTATAATAATAAATCAAATCCTATAATATTAACTGCAGTCCTATAATAACAAATGAAATCTTACAACAAAAAACTAATTAATTCAATAATATTATCCCACATAATAACATAACCAAAAAATATCATAAATTAAAGAGATAACCATAGAAGCCTATCTTCCTGGTAAAATAATAATTGACAAAACACTGTTCAAGGTTATGTCAAAGTTACGTATATTAAACAACATTTTTTAATCGCACGATAAATAGTTCGATGATGGCTATCTATATTGATAGATAAATATCGATTAAATATCGTTTCGAACGTGGCAATTTCTTTCCTCGATCATTCGAAGGTCTAGGTTATGTAGGTCTTCGACGGATGGGTTCGCTTTTGCCGGAAGTTTGAACGAAATAATTCGAAGCCGGGCGAAGTGTATCAAATTAGATCGCCGCCCGTCGCGGACCGTTGAAATTATGCGAGCCGGATAATGGGGAACGAAATTAAGCAAATGGACCGTGGAAGCCGGGAGGCGAGACGCGCGTTCTGTGTACTTTAAGCACCGCGAGGAACTTTACACTGGAACCAAGAGCTACCTTTTCCTCATCCCTTCCACTTCTCGCCACTTTCTTATTATTGTTCTCGAAACCGCGCGCCGCTTGTTGGAATTCACAATATTTTCTTTCGAAAGCAAATTAGAAGCGAACGAAGCCGTGGCGTCGATGTGTAAACAAAAACGTTTTGCGATAACAATTTTTGGTCAATTTTCTCACTGTCGTGTAACAATTTATTTCTATTCGTAAGAGAGGAGAATCGCAATTTTTTGCAATATTTATTTTATTTATTTTAAAGGTTTTTGTTTGGTTAAAATCGAAGTATAAAAGCGCAATTTATCGAAAAAGAGACTCGATTTTTCTGACCAAATTATTAGCAAACGGTTCGTGGTTTGCGGTAAACGAAAAATTATTTCTCGACGTGTACGAAACTGTGTCAATAACCAAAGAGAAATAGAGAGAGAGAGAGAGAGAGAGAGAGGAGAGAGCGAAGGCGGAGGCGGGTTTCTCGCAATTCCGCTGAAAAGGGTCAAGACTAATTGATTTTCGCAGCAGCAATTACGAATTTATTCGCGCGCTTTTCATAATTCCGCGCGCCGATCTCTCGCACGCTTATGGGGGCGGAGCGCGGCCATTTCTAGGCGAATGTAACGTAATTATCGCGGGGGAAATGGGACACGTGATATACAGGGTGTACGTTTCGAAAGAGAATGGAACGAGTAACATTTCTTACCGTTTCGCGCAGCGAGTGCATGTTGCGACGTTAAAAGCAACGGAAAAACATTTTCCTACCTCCAGAACGTCCTCTTCGTTTATTTTTCACTTATTTTATTGGTCTCGTATTTTTATGAAACGAGTGTAGCCGTTGTTTATTCATTTGTTTGTTAATTATTTCAATTTCTTAGAAAGAGTAGTAAGAGTGTTTCTTCTGCAATTTGATTACTAGCTGATCTCGATGAAATTTTGTGTAAATGTTCTAGGTATAATTTTATTGACAATAGGCTTTTTTTAGTTGAGGATTTTCCAGTGATTTATGAGTAGAAAAATACGATGGAAGAGTTGTTTCAATTATGAGAATTTTTAGCGTTTTCAGATTTAGAAAACTTTGCCCGAAAAGCAGTCTTTTGTAAGGGTCACTTCAAAATGCCATAACTTTGTGAAAAAAAATCGTAACTACGATTAGTTTTTTTTTAAATTGAAGGGGAAAGTCTACACTTTAATCTCCAGTAAACAACAACCCCGAAAAAAATTTTACCAAGAAGGTACAGATTTTTAAAAATTCATCGTCACCTAAAGTCTTATATAAAAGCCACCCCTAACAAGAGTCACTTCAAAGTGCCGTAATTTCGTGAAAAAAAATCGCAACTGCGATTTCTTTTTTTTAAATCAAAGAGGAAGGATCGAACTTTATATCAGTGTAAAAGACATTCCCGAAAAAAATTTTACCAAGGCCGTACAGAATTTCCAAATCGTCACGTAAAGCCATATATAAAAACCACCCCTATGCAAGGGTCACTTCCAAGTGCCATAACTTTGTGAAAAAAAATCGTAACTACGATTCGCTTTTTTTAAATTGAAGGGGAAAGTCTAAACTTTAATCTCCAGTAAACAACAACCCAGAAAAAAATTTCACTAAGAAGGTACAGATTTTTAAATATTCATCGTCACCTAAGTCTTATATAAAAACCACCCCTAACAAGGGTCACTTCAAAGTGCCATAACTTTGTAAAAAAAAATCGTAACTACGATTCGCTTTTTTTAAATTGAAGGGGAAAGTCTCAACTTCAATCCCCACTAAACATCATCCCTTAAAAAAATTTTACAAACCGTTCTCGCTTCGTCTAACTTGGCAATTATCAAAGCATGGTCTCCACGAATACAGTCTCTCATTTAAATTATTACAACGACAATGTTATGCCACAGAAAGATTGTTTTAAACATTGATATTCCGGGCTGTTCGCATTTCTCCTATCGCCGCGCGAAGGAAGGGCCCCGCTCGCGTCTCCTTCCCGTTCGCCGCTGTTTATCATCCGAAGTGCCACACGGGTTTCTCCCTTAGAAACGTAACGCAGCTTCGGAAGAGAGATAAACAGCCACTCGTGCTCCCGCCATGTATTAATTACGGTCGCGGCGGGTAACGCTCGGTAATCCGAGCGTCCGCCCCCCCCTTTTGCACCCTAGGCTGAGTCTCCCCGCGAGAGCGGACCCGGGGCGTACATCTCTCCAGGACAAGTTTTAATTACAGAAGCCGCGGAGGAAACGTGATACGCGCGGGCATAAAAACAGCGCGCGGAGACGCGGCCAGGAGTCGCCGGTGCTCTCTTACGAACACCGTTCTAAATTCGTTTTTTAGCGGCTCCCGCGGGGAGCGCAGGAGGGGGTGGGGAGGGGGGACGGTTGCTCCCTCGTTAATTATGACTGCCGGCCTCCCGCGGCAGTAATCACGATATTTTCGTCGAGGGACACAAGCGGCGGCCCGCGATAAAACTAATAAAGACGCGGGCCTGGCATTGACCGTGTTTCCATCCCCTCCACCAACCCTTTCACCTTCGCATTTTTTTTCTTCTTTTTCGTTAATTCGCCGTCCGTCCATTGTCTCGCGGTCTGACACAATTTTTGTTTTCGTCAAGGAAGCAACCTTGTCCCCCCTGACGCGCCCGGTGAGTATCGTCGTTTGTAAAAATAGATCGCGGAATTTGCTTCTCTTTTCTGCTTCGAATAAATATTTATTTAAAATAATTGTTTGGATAAATAGATAGGATATTTTGTTAATTTTATTTGGGAGGATTGTAATTGCTATTCTTGACAAATTATTCCGTCTATCTGAACGGAATATCTTTATTAATGGAATGGAAATTGTAAAATAATTTTAGCAACTATTGGATAAATTGTAAAATTGTTTTAATAATATTTTTAATAACCGTAGACCGTCCTGCTGTATTTATATAATTACACAGAGATATTTCTACGATTTTTGGCGGAAATAACGAAGGCAAACACGCGGGAAGCGTCGCGCGGTATTCGAGACCACCGTTCCCCTATTTCTCGCTTTATTTAAACATTTAAATAATGGAACGGCGTTATGAACCGCCGCTTTATGGAATTTCGCGGTGACAGTTCAAATTTACCGCCGCCGGGGAGGGAATCTCGCGACTTAAACAGCCGCCGGGGAGGGAATCTCGCGACTTAAACAGTCGCTCGACGGGATTGTATAGTTTATGTAAACGTATTCGGGATTGTTTATCCGAAAGTGGGTGTAGCACTTAGCGATTTCGTGGGGGGACGGCGAGTCTTGAATTTTCGCGATTGTCGCATTATCTCGGTCGAACAGGACCAACCGCAACAGAGGCTGTCCGAAAGTCTTAATGGAGGGATTAAGGAGGTTAAGTTGTTATATACACACCCCCTTCCCTTCCCCCTCTCTCCCTCTCTCTCGTAAACTCGGTGCGCCGTTTACCTTATGCCGCCGTAAATTCCCCTAAATCGTTCCGTAATTGCCAGCACGCTTTCCTATACTCTTTTTTCATCGTTTTTGTTTCATTCGGTGGCGTTTCCATTTAACTATACTTGCTGCCCAAGAGTGGCCTCGACGCGCCTCCCCCTCTCTCTCTCTCTCTCTCTCCCCTGCATCGTTAATTGCAGTCGGTACCTTCTGCCAGGTATTTTTCACGGAAACCGAACTGACGTGAAATGTCTGCTAGGATCGTGATTGCTAGAATTTTTAATGTCTGTTAGGAGAGGATTTGTTTACTTTAATTTACAGTGAAATGTTTAGTGGAATCGGATTGGACTGCTAGAATTTTTAATAAAATTTTCGGTAGAAGTGGATCAGTTTATTAGAAGAATGTTCTATTATATTGGAATCAAAATGGTTTATTAGAAGGTATATTTAAGTGTCTACTAGATCCTGCCTGATCTACTAAAATTTTTAAGGAAATGTTTACTAGATTCTGTCTGAACTATTAGAATTTTTTAGTGAAACGTTTACTACAGTAAATGGCATCTTATTAGAATTTTTATTACAATGTTTAATAGAATTTCTGCTAAAATGTCTACTGGAATTAAGCATTAAAATAAAGCATAATCGAATCCTCATTGCATGAAGATTTATGCTTCAGCGATCGTCGCGATGATCTCTCGGGCTCGCTCTCGGATGCGTGTTCATCGTAATAAATCACGGAGGCAGCGATAACTAATTGTGAGACGCGGGAGCGTTGCGCTTCCGCGATTTATCTAATCAATCGACGAAGCGACAACTAACTAATGGAGCTCGGAGATGCTAGGCGTGAAGCCCAACAGCATCTACTCTCCTAACTGTTGCTAACTTATCGCGCGCCCCGTGTTTCGTGAATGATGATTGAACTGAAGGTAGCAGCTGTGAAATTACTAGACTGTAGATTTTTATGCAATCGTGGAAAAAATATATGTGAAATAAATTTGAAATTTTACTGACGTTGGAAGAACTTAGTATAGTATAATACAAGAAGTATAGTGTAGTATGATATAGTATAGTATAATACAAGAAGTATAGTGTAGTAAGTATACCATAATATAGCATAGCATAGTATAGCATAGCATATAATAGTATAGTATAGTACAGTACAGTATAACATAATATAGAACGCTATCACCAGATTATACCGGGTGAGTCAATAATTCCGCATCGTTTCAATTTCGCCTACGATTTCAATTTCCCCCTTTCCCGGTCTTCCAATAACCGTTCTCCCCAATTGTTTAAATTACGCGCTCCGCCCGACTAACAAAGCGATTAATTTCTCGTGAATTAATAACGGCCCGTCGAGTTAACAAAACCGTGCATCACCGACATGTTTCGCCGTGCCACGAAATATATAATAAACCGACAGATTTTCAAAAAAATTAATTACTATCCGTCCCGTTAACAAGAACGATCAATTCGCGAACCAATCACGAAACTCGACGCTTTGCCATTCATTAAAAAAAAAAATGAAGACAACTAAACATTGGACGAACACTATGCAAGCTGTTTGCTATTTATATAATTTATAATTTCAATTTTAATCATTTCTATTTTAATAATTTTAATTTTAAAAATTTCAATTTTTATAATTTCAATTTTAATCATTTTAATTTTAATAATTCCAATTTATATATTTGCTATTTATTAAAAATCGCGCGAACTTAGTCTTTTCATCGTACACCGTAACAGTTGAACCACTCCCCCTTCGGTCTCTTTATTTCATCGTTACACTCGCCCGAGACAGCAAACGGAATTTTTTTGCCGTGCAGAATCTCCCGTGGCGCACCGGGCCGGCGAAAAAGAAAATTAGCTGGCCGGAAGTCGCGGGGGCGGTACGGTCCTCCTTCCCGGCTCAATTAAGCCCGATTGACACCGCCGGCTCTAAGAAGACGGAATTAGCGGGGGATTACCGGGACCGTGGCGGCGTGTAATAGACTTCGGGTTAATCGTGCCGGGCGACGTGTTATTCCGACCTCTCGTCCTCGAACGTCCAGCAATTTTGGACGTTCTCACTTTTCTTTAGAAATTTTTACGGCGATTTTAGTGGATCGAAAAAATTTCATCGACGCCACATTGCACGATGAAACCTGCTCGAAAAAGGCGGCGAGGGTATCGCGTAGGTAATTTCGATTAGACGATATTTGTCCGTACACGTGGCACCGGCACCCATCGCTAACCGTAGAAGACCACAACAGCGTGAGCAATGGCCGCGGGAGCCTCTTCACGTCGGCCGCCACGATGTCGTCCATTTACTCCCGATATCTTTGCCCCGTTCTTTCCCACTAAGTCCGGAGATTATGAAGACATACATATTGGACCGCGGCCAGGAGAGCCCTAAGCCCTCGGCAATACCCCGGCACCACATTTATATCCCTCTTCCGCTCCGGGCCATTTCTTCCGCTCTCGTTCGCCGCGGAGTGGGGCGGTCTTGGTCAAAATATTGCGGACTAATGTTACTTATTGTTAACGTCGGCGACCAAAAGGTCATTTGCTAATGCTAATAATATCGTAGTATCGTTGATGTTATTTTTATATTGGTAATATCAATGATATCGCGATATTGATGATATTATATATAGTTAGTGCCTTTTATATAGTTAGCGTCTTCTATATAGTTAGTGTCTTCTATATAGTTAGCGTCTTCCGTGGCGTAACACCAGACGCGCCGCGGAATTCGAGTCACGCTGTTTCTTAACCAAACCTAATTGCGAGAGACCCAATTACAGGAGATACCGTACGCGGCTCACGAAAACTTTCGAAGCTCGTTGCCACGGCTAATTGCGCGCCAATTATCCGGGGAAAGAACTTCCTCGCGAGACACCGCGACCAGGGAAGACGTGCGCCGCGTGCGCAACAACTCTTCGCCGCGCGCGACAAAATACTTTGGGAACAATGCGCCGTTAACGTTGTTAATGTTAGTGTGACACGCGGCTCTACGCCCTTTATCGTGTCGCCAATCAAACTTAACCCTTTCCACCGCTTAACAACGATACACGTTCGCTACGCTGGCGAAAAGCGTCGGCGACGATTTGCGCTGCTTTGGTTCAACGTTGCATTTCAGAGACCACCAAAGTCGAACGAATAAATAATTACCACAACGCTGCAACCCTTGTTCAACTTCGTCCCTCCCCCCATAATAAATACGCTGCTCTACCCCCATAATAAAGACGCCGTTCCACCGGCATAATAAAGACGCATTTCGCGTTAACAGCTCGTAGACTTAGCGCGTGATTTACAACGCAATAAGATCAACGAGGCGCTCTACTATATTCAAAACCTGCCGTCGACTAAAATAACATTAATTGAATAATATCACACGGCGACTTTGACTTCGTTAACAATTTCCACCTAAAAGCAGAGCACTATTTTCAAAGGAAAAACATATCTCCGATAAATTGGAAATTAACAAATTTTCACCACTCCGATAGCACTAAAATATTTTTCAAAATTGAGAAATGAAATCTAGAAAAAAGAAGAATAAAGCTAAATTTCAAGAAACCATCGCGAATTTAAATATAAACTACCACAAGTTAATTAAGAACTACTGCAACAGAAATGAAGACTGTCTTACAAATAAATATGCGCTGATATAATTAAAAACGCGTAAAACGTGCAATATCTCACGTCACTATCGCAAAATGGAAGGAAAAGACAAGGCTGGCGCAGCACTGTCTGACCTACATGCGAACCCCGTCCCCTCTCTCTCTCTCTCTTCGCGTCTGACCATCGCTAACCGCTTCTACTCGCAATAAATACAGATTGCGGTAGGTTATAATCTGTTTCCCGGCGATCCCATCCCGCGCCTCATAAATCTTCATGCGGATGGGTATTGCTACTGTATCCGGGCGCCGGTCAAAGTTCGCGCCGTGTATTAATATAGATTCGAAACAACTCTCGAGAACATAATTTCTTTTCCAATTCAATCCTCACCGACGGCGGCCGAGACTTTATTTACCCGGCGTTGGTGGACACGGGAAGACGAGGTGACGATGCTTTCCTGGCTTCTGTTCGAGAGAGGGTCAACAACGCGCGACCATAAACGCGCGGCGAATTTCTATGCGGAGAACACCGACGCGGTGTGCGCGAAATTCAGAAAATCAGAAATCCAATGGAAACATTTTGTTGCTCTTTTAATAAAAATGGATTTTAATCTAGATTTTTATATTTTTTTTTTAGTGGATATTTGTCTTTATATTCTCGTCTAATAATTACGTAAAATTGTCAATGGAAACATTTCGTTGTCTCCCCTTTATCTATTTCTCTAAATGCGAGCTACACTTTCGTTATTTATACAAAATTATCCGACAAATATCAATACAAAGATTAGCCAAAAAAAGCACGAAACTATTCCAATTTTGCCACTAACTAAAAATAATAATTGAAAATTAGATCGCACATTGGCAGCGATTTTGTGTAATAACTAAAAAATAAAGTCCATCATCCAACTACTGAATCTATACAAATTCGACGACTATTATTTACAACGGGTAATAAAAATCCTGAATAGCGCCATAAAGCCTCGATTCTCGTCAGAGGATAACCGAACAAAGTTGGGCAAAGTGAAATTAATTTGACGAGCACCAACGGACGAATAAGAAGGGCCAGGCACGACCCTGCCACAGTGCTCTCTCTCTCTCTCTCTCTCTCTCTCTCTCTTTCGCTCTGTCTCTCCCGGCGCTCGCTGCACACTTTTGTTAGTTATGCAACCGACGGCGCTCATTATGCGGCTCGCTGGCAAATGTATTCATGAACGGGGCGCGCGCGTTAAGATCCCACGGAGGCGGCCCTGCATAGTGCAAGAGAGAGAGAGAGAGAGAGAGAGAGTGGAGCGCGCCGAGAGAGATCTCTCGTCGCCGAGGCCTTCGCCCCTCGCGAAAATCGCATGCGTCGTAACGTATCGCGGCACGCCTGACATATTAATAGGGCCCGTTAATGAACCCGAGAGGCCTCTGATGGAACTATGCTAATAACGGGCCATGCGCGCACGGCGGCGGGAACGAGAGCGCGTCGAAAACGCGCGGGGATTCGAGCGGAGAAGAATTCGCATTATTGCGTTTCGGTCGCGCGAATTAAACAAACGGACCGGCTAATGTTTATGACCGACTCTCTCTCTCTCTCTCTCTCTCTCTCTCTCTCTCTCTCTCTCTCTCCACCGTTGTTGTTTAATTGCGAACCACGCGACGCTCGCAATAAACAAAAAATCCCGCGTCGATTTTCCGCTTGCCGCTGGTTGCGATCACGTGACTTAGCAACGCCATTTTTGTAGTTTCACGATTTCTTTTAATAGAGCGCTGGTATTAGGTAATTTGATGGTTATTGGTACTGTTAGTGATGTTGAAATGTTGTTAATATTGGTAATGGGATGGCAATGTTGCTATAAGCGAGGTATTGCTCGCGATGACTCAATTTTATTTTAGATAACTTAATTTTATTCTAGACGACTCAATTTTACTCTAGATGACTCAATCTTACTCTAGATGACTCAATTTTACTCTAGATGACTCAATTTTACTCTAGATGACTCAATTTTACTCTAGATGACTCAATTTTACTCTAGATGACTCAATTTTACTCTAGATGACTCAATTTTATTCTAGACAACTCAATTTTACTCCAGATGACTCAATTTTACTCTAGACGACTCAATTTCACTCTAGACGACTCGATTTTATTCTAGACAACTCATCGAGAGAAAGAAAGGGACAGAGCTCATCCCGAGCCTACCACCCCCTCTCCTTCACCCTTTAAGTTCATCGTTTTACTCGGGATTAAACGGTTCGACGCGACTACCAGCTTCTCCCCTGTTCTCCGTCGTTCCACCCGCTTCCGAAACTCGGCTCTATCCGCGTTCTATGTGGGTCAGATATTAAATAGGTTAGCAGCGATTGACTGACGCGGTTGATTCATCGGGTCCGTGGGACCACGGGTTGGTTTAGGTCTCGAATAGATTGCGCTTATTAGACAAAGTCAGTCGTGTCGCGGCTGCATGCGGAATCGGACAGACGTTGTTGACAGCTACAACAGCCTCGACACCGTTGCCACCTGCTGACTTTCCCCTGTCACCCTTTTTACACCCCCCTAACCCCTCTACAATTAAACAAATTAATTCGCAGTGAAATCGACGGTGCTGATATCAAAAATATTAATTGGTGGAAATTATTCATTGTTGCTAATATTGTTGTGTGATTATTGAAACGAGAAAGGTGGAAGGATGAGTTGTGGCAAATTATTTTCCTGATGGAAAATTATTTTTTTAAAATTTAATTTTTGTTTGTTTATATAAATATATCTACTATCATTATTATTATTATGGAAAGATATATATTTAAGCAACTGATAAACTATATATAATAAACACATAAAACTGTCGTTTATGATATAATATGTTCATTATATATTTCGTTTATTTATTATGTAATAAACATACACATACGACACACATACATGTACGTATATATATTTATTCAATTTATAGTTTATTGTGACTATAATGGTGGATTGTCAGGTTTCCAATCGATCATAAACGACTCACTTAACGTATCAATAAAATGAGCAACGCGTTCAACAAATTTCAATGATAACTAGTTATCTAGCGTAATGCACTCTAATGACACGATATCGATGCATTAACCGAACCGCTTATAATTCATTTAAATCCTGACAGGTTCAGCCGCAGCATCGGAATATATTTTCCATTGTCCTATTCCATAGAATATTTATACAACAGCGTGTCGAATACAATTTTATTACAATCAATCTGTACGTCATTGGCAAATATATATAATATTCAATAATAATAGATTTTTCTTCAAATAAACTCGATTATTTTCCCCAAATAAATTCGATTAATTTCCTCCAATAAATTCAATTATTTTCCTCGAATAAATTCGATCTTTTTCCCCAAATAAATTCGATTATCTTTCTCCAATAAATTCAATTATTTTCCCCAAATAAATTCGATTATTTTCCTCGAATAAATTCAATCTTCTTCCCTCGAATAAATTTCTATAAAAATAAATATTTATTCTACTAATTGTTTATCCGCCACCGTTAACTAAAATTGTCTTAATTGTCAGTAATCATTTATTCGTCGCCTAAGTACAATTTCGCCAAACTTTATGTCTAAACGCTCGATTTACAAAGAGACCGACGCGACGCAAGACACAGTTAGTTGGCGAAAGCAAATAATTGTGCGCTAACGACAGCAACAAAGCGTTAGGTACCCGTTAATTACCACATCTGTCTGTCCGTCTTGTTCGTCCACGGCCTCTAAGATCCCGTCGAATGAATTTCACGGGAAATTATGCAGTTTCGGATTATACGGGGTGCTAATAAATTATAAGCGCCCTGTACCATAATTTCGGTGAACACGATGGGAAAATTGGAGCCGCCTCGATTAGTATATCGTGCGTGGGGGGGATCTGCATAATAGCGTGCAACATGGTAAGAGATAATTGGGAGCCGTCCGGCAGCGAAGACGTTGTACGAATTTACCGAACACGCGTAATCGATCCAATCGATAATTTATGCACATGTATAGTATAATTTATTTGTGCCTTTATTTAAAAATAAAAGAGACACCTTCTTGTTTGGATTTTTAATATTTTTGTTCATTAAAGAGGCGAATGCAACGTGCAAAGATATTTCGCATACGTTGCAGTATATTAACGCGTTAGTTCTAAGATTTATGCAATTTACGGTAAATGGATAAATAAATTCAAAAATAATTGCTCTGAATATTAATATAAAATATAACTAAAAATGTATAATTTTTTTGGCAGTCAATTCTAACATTTGGCTTCACGACGATGACAGGAGCACCCCTTATCATCGCAGCGAATAAAACGAGACGTTAACGCAACTTTCCCTTTTCTAATAAATACCAAGTGGGAGCGTAAATAGGATGAAAAGCTTCAATTCATCCTGCGCACCACGGAGAAACGTAATTCAGGCTCTCCGCGAATAAAAAGGTGTCCACCTCGTTTTCACTTGACTCTAAGTTACCCTTCCCTTAGCAGTATTTTCACTTTTCACGTCCACCTAACGAAGACGAGGTACCAGAGTAGACCAATCGCGGCCAATTCGATTTTTTTCAATTAATCCCGCGATTCCTTGTTAATTTAATCGACGATGCCTCAAAGTAGACACTCCGAGTTTTAATTTAAGCTAATTTATGTTAACAGAGACCCGCAGGAATGCCGTTGAAAATTTAATTAAACAATCGCTGTAAAATCGAAGCGTTTTCCTTCGAATCGGTGGTAGTAATATGAATTTTTTAAAATAATCTCGCGTTTCTTTTTTAATGCAATTTATACTGTCTTTAAATAGACACTTTCAGCTTTAATTTAAGCTAATTTATATTTAAAAAATTCCACGGGAATGTATTTATAAATAGATTTGAAGCCCTTCCTTTTTAATCGACGCATTTCTGCCGATGGTCCGCAAAACCAGCGCGGTCTGATAATAAGACACGTCGATCAAATTCCGTCCCGGAAACAAATGGAAGCCAAGTATTCCGGGGCGAGATGCCGCGGTGTTTCCGACCGGCTAACGAGTTTCCAGAAAAAAAACACGATTTCCGCGAAATTAGCAGGTCCGCGGCACCGGCAAAAACGCCGGCGAACGGAAAGCCGTAATTCAAGGATTGAAATTGCCTGGAATTGTGCGTTACCAAGCCGCGGCGCTTGTTCTCGCGTTTCGCCCGGTCAGTGATATAACCTAGACTATACACCGGCATTGTACGCGTATACAGGGTGGTCTACTTATAACTTCCAAAATATGCCTGCCACGAAAATATTATTTATACGAAAGTTGCATGGTTTAAAGGGTTGCATTAGTTAGTGCATTTATTTTCTGTACAGAGGGAACTGTTTAAAAAATTTTAAGGTTAACTTCCTTTTCTTAAATAGGATACTATACTTCTGATATCAGAATATGGAAGAACATTAAATTCTGAGTAAAAAAGTATAGACCTATATCAACCCTAAATGTAATAATTATCAAACTATTTCGCTTTATTTATCTAAATTTTCCTTCTATTTTCGCTGACTTTAAAACTAACAAAAATTATTATTAATTACTCCGAAACGGCTCCAGTTGTACAAAAAATTAATGCGCTGTATAATGCAACCCTTTAAACCATGCAACTTTTGTATGCAACATTTTTTCGTACAATGCATATATTATGTTACAGGTGGTGTAGAAGTTAAGCGGATCACCCGGTGTATAGTATCCGCACACGTATCCATATATCTATATATCAGTTACAGGTACGGTATACCGGTTTATTCATTAGATTCGTATAATTTCAATGATTTCGTTGGCGGGCCGGGTCGGACGCTAACGAGCAATTACGTCCGGTAATTACGGCCACCTCCCCTAATTTACATATCAATTAGCATTCACTGGAAGCGAAGAATTACGAAGACGGCGCATTAAATTCCGCTCTGCATCATAGATCCTCGCGGCGCGAGATCCTGATCAATCCTTTGATTTTACGAACCAACCGATCAATAATTATTTTACTTATCGATTGCTCTTTTATTTCTTTGCGACTGCTGATAAATGAATTTGACTGTACTTTTTTTATTAATTCCATATAATATATTATAGATTATATTATATATTATATATAGAATTAATATTACAAAGGGAATAAGTCAGTTATTGTACTTAGTACAATATTATAACTTATTATTGTTTTACTAAATTATTGTATACTATATTATATACTACAGTATGTATTATATACAGTATACTATATATTTCATCAAAGGATTAATAACCATAAGCCGAAAGGAAATAAATCCTTATTTCTGTAACGTCGACCGTCGCTCCCCGCGCCATGGTGGACCGCGCGCGCACCGACATGGGGTCCGGTTTTGTCCGCGGGCGGCCGAGTGCATCAAGGTGCGCATTGTAAAGTTTCGTGGCTTGTCCCCGCGCGTGTATCTCGCTTCCGATAGTTTTCCTCGATCCGAGGGGGTCGTAACCCGAATGGCGGACGCCTATATGCAATTTCGCAAACTCGCGTCCTGTTTGACGCAAACTCGTCGGCCGTTCGACACAATATACATATATCTCGCTCGGTCCAGATACACCATTGTTCTCTCTCGCGCGCGCGCGCGCGATCGATACAGAAATTACATCGCGCGTTTAAACACGCCGACGCGCGTTAACACGCGCGGCCGAGCACGTCGTGAAAAATAATTAAGGGGCGCGTTCAACCCCTTCGCAAGGTTCTCAGGTGTCCGTGGCTAGCGACTGTTAATAATAACAATGTTATTACCAAAGCGCGGGCGTTGTTTAATTCCTTTAAGTCGCGATATAATTGTTTAGGATCCCTTGGTATTAATAAACATCGCCCTTTGCACTCTGAGGCGCTACTGAAATTGTTACATCACAAGATTCCTCTAAAAAATAAAAATACTAAAAATTAAATAATTTTCTTTAGTCGATGTAAACTAAATGTAGAGTTCTCTAATTATTAAAGTAATTATTAGTAATCTTTAATCTTACATTAAAAAAGTGGAGCATCGAAATTGTTCGTCGCGAGCGCGTTAAACGTTTCGCTACCATAAACCGATATAAAACAAGCCGCCGCAGTGCACCATAAATCCCAGCGTTAAATATTTGTCGTAGCCGAAGTAGGGTATTACAGCAGTTTCCACCGCCGCAAACCCAACAGCGCGAGAGCGTTCCGGTGGTTCCGAGAGAGAGAGAGAGAGAGAGAGAGAGAGAGAGAGAGAGAGAGAGAGGCGGTAAGTAACGTCGCCGGACACAGGTCTTTGATTCTAAGTGCCTGGAAAGTGCGGGGCTGCCGCTGCTGCTGGAGGTCAAGAAACTGAGGGCCGCAATTTCAGGCAACGGACGGCTCGTTAAATATTGACTAAAAAGTAATGAGCCGGCCACTTATTATGCCCGAGATTGTGGAATGGCCGCGGAAAACCGTCACCGGTGAAAAGGAAGGAAACGCTTGGTGGTTCTATGCTCTCGCCGCGACCTGTCATGCCCTGGACAGCCGGTTATTTCTACAGGGTGCACGAGATTTTAATGGTCTGGTTGGTATAATTTACAGGGCGTTAGACGAGAAAAGATGTTATGATGTAAAATGTTATAAAATGTTGTCTCAATAACATAATACTTATTGTCATTGGTCAACATAACTTTGACATAACCAATATTTACTGTCGTTTACCTAAATAACTCTGACATAGCCCTAATACTTACTCTAGTTGGTCTACATAACCTGAGACAACTATCTAATAATTACCATCCTTATTCGCGACATATGCGTCTCACGCCCATTTCTATAAATCGAGCCTATAATATTCATGTTCAATCAACCTAAAATATCAATATGAATTGATCAAAAACGAAGATAAAAAAAAAATTTCAAAATATCAATTTCAAAATATAACTACCGTTATATAACGGTAATAATTACCGTTACAGTCCACGCGACAAACGCGACACCTGCACCGTCCATAATTCGTCACCTCTGGCCATGTTTACATAATACTTCTGTCTCACTTACTACCATAGAATATACGAACGTATTTCGAACGCTGTAACATGAGACGCCTTGTACGTATCTCGCCAGCAAAAGATAAAGAGAGAAAGAAAGAAAGCGGAAGAGGAAGCTGGAAAGAAAGCGGAAGAGAAAGAAAGTAAACGGACGAGAAAGAGAGAGAAAGTAAACGGGTGGAAAAAGGCCACGGCAGAGAGGAGATTGCAGATGAACAGCTATGCAGAGCTGGTCACGCTGAATTCTCCTCCGCCTTTGGACCGAACTAACGTATTCCGTTGAGGTTAACCAGCGGCCCCGGTAACCCGAAGACAAATCGTATGTTTCGAACAATACCTGGACCCCTCTCTCTCCGTCCTTTGTGCTCGCGGATCCGAGCAGTGAGCTTCTCTCTCTCTCTCCGTCGCTGAATTATTCCCGGTTTTTTCAAAACCTACGACCATTTTTCTACTTTCCAGAGATCAAGGCGCGTGCCATAACCGAAACTCTTCGATGCTCTACTTACGCGGAAATTGGAAATTCTTCTTCTCCTTTGTACCGATTTCGTGCACGGCTCCACCGACGACGATACGCTGTTACGAATTTCCTGTTCGACGAACACGTCTCGCGTCTATGCAAATTGTTTCATCGCTGCTGATCCATATGCAACGATGTTGCACGAGTCGTAAGGATTCTGTACGGTAATCTGTCTGTATAACCGTTCTATTAACACTTTGATACACTCGTTGGAATTCTGCGACGCGAACGGTGTAACGGTTACTGCGTGACGCGATCGGCGGAAGCGTAGGTTAGGTTGGATTGCGGGCTCCTCTGGCGGGGATTGAGCTAATTAAAGGATGTAAGCTCGGAGAAGTTGTTTCAATTGGAAATTGAATTATAGATTTGATACTTAAATTACTGTTATATTAATATTTAAATCGTCGATAAAGTGATACTTATTATATATTATGTTCGATATTGTTCCTAAAAACAACATTTTCTCGGGATTGTCCAACGTTGTTCCGCATTTACAAAAATTGAAATTCTCGTCGAGACCATTGAAATTCCTGGACATTTTACAGGTGGCGTGCACACACGGGGAACGAGACTTACATGAACGGAGTGGACAACGGCGGTTATATTTCGGGGCCGGGTCCATTTCGCTGGTATCGCCGGACCCCTCCGGTGTACGAAAGAAGCGGAGATCAGAGTTTTCGACAATTCCCACGGATTCCCTCGATATTCCCGAGCCCCATTGTTGCGAAACTTTGGCCCGTGTATTCGGCTTTCGTTCCGCGTGTCGGAAAATAGAATTTATCTTGTTCCGAATTTATACTGCGCGCAACGGCCGCTGCCAGAATTTTCTATCCCGGCGATGTCTGCGTGTTGCGCGAACCGTGTCGAACGAGCGAGAGAGGGAGAGAGACAGAGAGAGAGAGAATGTTGGAATTACAGAAAAATTCCGCCGCGGTTCTGACTGCTAATTTCTGTTAAATTCGCGCGAAACGTTTCTGGATCGACGGATTACAATTTACTCCCGTGTTTTCGATTGTTGCAGCTTATTTTTATTGGCCACGTAAACGCCGGCAGCGTGTGTCACGCCGGTGCTGACACAAGCAATATTCATTTGCCGCCGATCGATCAAATGTTATTATCAGACGAATCACCGTGCGATATAAAAATCACCTGCGTTGATTTTAACGAACACTGGTTGAGTGGGCGTTTTGTTATTTTATATTATACTATACTGTGTTACATTATATTATATTATATTGCTAAACTCAATCATCAAATTATTAGATTAAAATTAAATTAAGTACATTACATTAAAAATATAAGAATATTATTTCCCTTTTTATATTGCTCTCCTTTTTCTTTTGACTTTAAAATTCCCTCCCGCGATTGTTACATAAAACTCGTCTATTTGTTATTACTTTTCCTGCGACAAAAGCCTCTCTCTCCACCAGTATAAATAACTAAATTGCTACGATTAATATTATTGCTCTTATCCAATGTTTAAAATACCGAGACGAATATTACAACGTGTAATGACGTAACAATGTCTTGATCCGTCGGAGGGCCTCGGGATAAATCGGCCGCAACACGGCTGATTCCGGGTGAATGCAATCAATCGGTTTAATGAGCTCTGTTCCAATAATTTTCAGCTCGGAACGAGAGACGAACCGTGGACGACGACTTCGCTGGAATAACCAAAGCTAAACAAAAGAAACCTCCTCGCCGTTAATTCCTTTTCTTTATCAATCGCTACGAGAACCCTCTCTCTATCGACTTTTTTTTGCAACGATCCTGCCATTGATTTTCTCACTGTTTACACGATACTTACGCTCCACTCTGAAACGTTCTATAGTACTTTGAACGGTAACGGTAGTTGAGCATTGATCATTTTTACGTATAACAGGATTGTGAAGCAATGATTTATACTCTAATAAATTTATTGCTCGGTCAAACAACAAATTCTACACCGAATAAAATATTGTAAAATGCTTGGCGCGTGCGTCGATGAAAAATAGTTTTCGTTGGCCGAGCTAGAATTCTTGAAAATATTTCGTCGAAGTTTACGCCCCCCCCCCCCCCCCCCCCCTTCCCCCCCAGCGAAATATTTTCCAATTACGGTGCAATTTGATTTAACTACAGTCTCGAATGAAAATACTTCGGCGGGGCGCGCGTTAGCCTGAAAATTGCGGCGGCGGCTATCAAAGTCATAACTCGGGCGATGGTGCGAAAGAATTCGAAACTTCTCGCGCCTGCTAGCGCCACGGCCATAAACGCCGGATAAAGGACCACCGGAACGATAAAACGTTGCTACGTTCGTCTCGAATTCGTGGCACGTTCCTGTCACTGTATTAACGCCTGCGATTATGGTCGGTAACGCCGCGACACGCGATCGAATTAATTAGGATTTATTAAACTAAATTCAACTGTATTATACGTTACGTATTATATTATTTATTAGATTGTGTTTTGTCGAGGTCGAAAGCTGCCATTGAAAATTATAATTATATATACTCGCTGAAAATTGGTCGACTTTGGTTGACGATAACTCCGCGAGAAATCAACGTAGGACGATGATCTTCCCAGCAAATTGAAGCTTGAAACCTCTACTTTAAAATAGTATAGCTAAATTTTAAATACGATATACCGTAGCCGCGGTAAAAAAATTAATACGAGGTTATGTTCGTCGTATCGAAAGTTGCCAAGTTTGACGAACTGCGCGGACTATAACTCCGAAGTAAAATTTTTCTTCGGGATGCCGTTTACGGGAGAACGAAGTTCGATCCTTCCCCTTTAATTTAAAAAAAGTGGGACGTCGCTGGGATTTTTTATCGCGAAGTTATAACAGTTTAA